>NC_069509.1:13840510-14005510 GCF_027579735.1 Bombina bombina | reverse complement strand
ACCATGTGTTCTGAAAGATTGTCTGAGTATCCTGTATATAAGCTGCTTGTTCATACATATTGTAGAAAAGTGTGATTTTTGCAATTATCTCATCTCGTGTAGGTGGACCTACCTTCCAATGACGTGCTATGCAGATCCTAGTAGCTGTACATGTTATTTTAATAAACTGATTTACATATTTATTAAATTTTTTATTTTGTTCGTGTAATAAAGCCTGTGGGAGTGACAAATGTATTGGTTCATCCAGGATGACACTAAGAAGTTTGGAAAGATCCTCCCAAGTCACCCTAATGTGAGGGCAATCCCACCACATATGCTTGTAGGTTCCCACCAACCCACAACCCCTATAACAAAGGTTGGATCCTGCAGTTGTCGCATGAGAGGTAATTACTGGGGTCAAATACCACCTTGACACTGTTTTATAAAAAATTTCTATCATGTCTGCGCTTAATAGACCCCTACAGGAAGTTTGCATTATTTGGTTCCACTCCTCCTCAGTCATGTGTGTGTCTAAATCCTGTATCCATTTGTTGTAGAGTGAGGTGTCTGGTGTATGTGCCCTTTGTATAAGTACATATAATTTTGATATCGCTTTTTTTGTCCTTGTCCCTAGTTTACAAAGGAGTTCTAATTCCGTTGGGGCTCCTTCCTGAATGTTTACCAGAAATGGGCGAAGATTAGATGTGAACTGTAGATATTGGTACCAATGCAATGCAAAGGGAGAAACCTTTTCCCTCATTGTATTGTAAGACATTATTTTTCCCCCCTCTAGTATATCCGCTATCCTGTATAGGCCCTTGTTTTCCCATTTAGTCAATGTAGAAAATGGTAAAGTTAATATTACACATTTCAGTGGAGTATATATGGAATTGGAAGACAGGAGAGATAATCCTTTCGTTATTTTGTACCACTGTGCTATCATGTTTGATGTTATAGGGCATGCCTTATTTTGTTTTATCGTCCCTGATGGAAAACCCCAAATCATCCCTTCTGGGGTGGTAGAGCCATTAATATCTGTCTCTAGTCTAACCCATCTGATCCTCTCCTCCTTTCCCGTTAATAAAATTGTCTGGGCTAATCGAGCTGCCTGGTAATAGTTCTTTAAATTGGGTATTCCTAGACCTCCCAACTGTCTATGTCTAGTTAGGATATTCCTGGCTATCCTAGCTTTCTGATTATTTCTTAGAAATGTGTGAATTATAGCCTGAATCTCCTCTAGCACTTTAAAATTTATTTTTATAGGCAAGGCCCGGAATAAATAAAGGATCCTAGGTAGGACCATCATTTTTATTGCTGAGATCCGCCCGTACCACGAGAAGCGGTACTGGCTCCATTTAAGAAGATCTTGTTTAATATTTCTGAGAATTGGTATATAATTAACCCTATATAATTCTGAGGAATGCTTTGTTATTTTAATTCCCAAGTATGTTATATATTTTTTAACCCAATTGAAATCATAATTCAGTTCTAGGAGTTTTTGGGTGTGTTTTGGCATTTTAATAGTCATGGCCTCACATTTGTCAATGTTAACTTTGTAGCCCGAGATTAAAGAGAATTGGGAAAGGATCAAATATAAATTTGGCAGGGATATCATAGGTTTTGTTAGGGAAAGTATTACATCGTCTGCAAAGAGAGCTAATTTATATTCTTCTCCTCCAATAGATACACCCGTAACATCCGGGGATTGCCTTATTTGTTGGGCTAGGGGTTCCATGCATAAAGCAAATAATAATGGCGAGAGCGGACATCCCTGTCTAGTTCCATTCAGGACGGGGAAGCCCCGAGATTGATGGCCCATCGCCCTAACCCAGGCTAATGGCGTGGAATATATCTTCCGAAGAGCTGTCACAAAATTGCCCGTAAACCCCATTGTCTGCAACACTGTCCACATGTACCTCCAATCTACTCTGTCGAACGCCTTCTCTGCGTCCAGTGATAGCAGCAGAGAAGGCGTGCCCGTATAATCCAAATAATCTATTAGAGAAATCATACGTCTTATGTTATCTGGTGCCTCTCGGTTTTTCACAAAGCCGACTTGGTCCGGATGAACCAACCCAGGTAGAATATGTTTTAACCTATTGGCTAGGATTTTAGTAAATATTTTGATGTCTTGATTTATCAATGAGATTGGGCGATAGTTTTTACATAAGGTCTTATCTTTTCCTGGTTTAGGAATTACCACTATCTTTGCATGGAGAAGTTCTGTGGGAATCTCATTGCCCTGCAATATATCATTACAAAATTTAGTTAAATGTGGGGCTAAAGTTGTATTAAAAAGTTTATAATATTCTCCTGGGAGCCCATCCGGACCCGCCGCCTTACCTCTTTTTAGTTCTTTAATTACAGCCAAGACTTCTTGCACCTCTATCTTAGCATTTAAAGTATCTAGATCTTCTTTTGATATTTTTGATAATTTGGCCTCTGTTATGAATTTATGGAGAAGGGTTGATGTTTTTGGTGTATTTGAGACCTTTTTCCCATCATATAGGGTGCTATAAAAATCGGAGAAGGTAGCCACTATTTCTTCAGGGTTAGAAGTAAGTTCCCCCTTTGGGGTGCGTAAAGTTGGAATTGATATGTCTTTAATCTTATCTCTGATCTTATTTGCCAAAAACCTGTCCGGCTTGTTGGCATAAATAAAGTAATTAGCTCTAAGTCTTTGGCTAGCCCAGATAGATTCTTTTTGTAGGATCAAGTCTAAGGATTGATGTTTTTGTGTTAAGGTTTTCAAAGTAGCAGTGGACCCTGTCTCTTTGTGATTTTTTTCCAATTGTTGTATCTCATTCTGTAGTTTATGGAAAGTATCTCTTTTTTTGGTGTTAATATGAGATTTTAATTTGATTAATAGACCTCTCATGAATGGTTTATGAGCCGCCCAAGGCATAACTGGGTTAGTGGCGGAATCTACGTTAATTTGCCAGTATTCTAGCAGAGCTCGAAAAATATTTTCTTTATGCTTAGGGTCGTTAAGGAGAGAAGGCTCGTAAGTCCAACTTTTCTGTCCCTGAGATGTATTGAGGTTCCTCAACCTCATCGATATCACTGAGTGGTCTGACCAGACACAGGGGCTTATTGAGGAGGACACTAAATTTGGGACTAAGACTTGGCTTAAAAATATATAATCCAGTTTAAAATATTTGTTATGTGCTGCCGAGTAAAATGTATGATCTACTGTATTCCCATATAATAGTCTCCATGTGTCTAGTATATTGTGCCCCTCTAATGTGGCCAAAATCTTTTTAACTTTAGTATTATTTCTAATCTGAGAATGGGTGAGACCTGAGTTGGTAGCTGTTGTCTGGATCTGCAGAGAGACATTAAAGTCTCCTGCCATAATTAGTCTGATGTGGCTCCAGTTAGTCAATAAGCCTGATATGTGTGAAAAAAAACGTTCTTGTTTTTCATTTGGGGCATAAATATTACAGAAAATAACCTCCATTCCCTGCATCCGCCCTCTAATTATTAAGAATCTACCCTCTGGGTCAATCAGTTTATCATCTACTATAAAATTTAGCGAGGAATGAATTAGAATTGATACCCCTCTTTTCTTGCTAGTTGTAGAAGCATGGAAATGTAGGGGGAATTGTCGGGACCAGTATTTAGGTATGTGACTCCTTTCAAAGTGTGTTTCTTGTAAAAAGATAACATTTGCTCCTAGTTGACAGTATTGAGTTAAAGCTTTCCTACGTTTTATATCGGTGTTTAGACCTCTCACGTTGTGAGATATTAAGACAATATTAGGTGACATCATAGATGTGTTCTAGGGAAGCTTTGCATGTGATGTTAAATTGAGTAATATTCTTACAGGTATTGATACTCTTATTTTCATTATTTATATTAGACATCCCAATATCCTGTGTGTCAATATGTGTCTTACCTTGATGTAGAAAGATGATGGTCTGGTGGCCAAGGGAGGAGGGCTCTCTCACGATAGAGAGTAAAAAAAAACTCACTAAGGAGGAAACATGGCTAATAATAATAGCATCTGGATGTAAAGAAAGAGAAAAATTAGTATTATAGATGAAAGAAATAACAATAAACAAAATAACAATAAATGAATACATTTGAGTAGAATAGAATTGGGAAGGTTCAGAGGTACTCATCTCCCCCCTATAGTCTTTTAAATCCCCCTTAGCCAAAACTCAACAATATAAATCTGTAAAGAGGCTTATTGTTAACATCTATCAACTTCATCAAACGATAAAGCTGGAATCATTAGTTAAGTCAGGAACTCTTAACTTTATAGTGAATAACCTATCAACTACAGTTTTATAACTTGCTAAACATTTCCATGATGTATGAACTTTTAAAATTTAAGTCTTAACAACATCTCTAACAAAAAACTGGACCTTATATGGTCTCAAACCTAGGCAGGGCCAACAGGACCAACCCCCAGGTAAATCAGTCTCCGATCAGCCAATAGAATGCGAGCTCAATCTGATTGGCTGATCCAATCAGCCAATCAGATTGAACTTGAATCTGATTGGCTGATTCCATCAGCCAATCAGAATTTTCCTACCTTAATTCCGATTTGCTGATAGAATCCTATCAGCCAATCGGAATTCGAGGGACGCCATCTTGGATGACGTCCCTTAAAGGAACCTTCATTCTTCAGTTGGACGTCGGAAGAAGAGGATGGATCCGCGTCGGAGGTCTTCAAGATGGAGCCGTTCGTCATCGGATGAAGATTGAAGATGCCGCTTGGATCAAGATGGTTGCCGGTCCGGATCTCCTCTTCTTCCCGGATAGGATGAAGACTTTGGAGCCTCTTCTGGACCTCTTCAGCCGCTGCTTGATAGAAGACTTCAGCCGGATTATGGATCGCCAGCCCCCGCTTGGGCTTGGATGAAGATTTCGGAGGCTTGGATCAAGACTTCGGAGGACGGATCAGTGAACCTGGCATGGTGAAGATAAGGTAGGAAGATCTTCAGGGGCTTAGTGTTAGGTTTATTTAAGGGGGGTTTGGGTTAGATTAGGGGTATGTGGGTGGTGGGTTGTAATGTTGGGGGGGGTATTGTATGTTTTTTTTACAGGCAAAAGAGCTGAATTATTTGGGCATGCCCCACAAATGGCCCTTTTTTTTTTTTTTTTTTTTGTATAAATTTTTATTGAGGCAATATAATAACATAATACAAGGGAAAAAAAAGTAGATAAGAATTGTCCAGTTACAAGGAGTTATAGCAGAAGATTATGCGCAGATAATCTGAGGCAAACGGTTGAGTAATGTTAATCTTTTTCTTAATACACTTGTCCAAGGGGAAAAAATAGCAGAAGAAATCTACGATTAACTGCCTTACATATGAGTATAGGGAGAAAGTAATCTGCAGTGAATGAGCATAAAAAACAGATAACAGCAACAAAAACGCTTTAGTGCTATAACTGGAATGTTATCTAGATAAGAAGATAAGTATATGAGAATGAAACCTCATTTTTTATGTTAAATAATAAGAAGTGAGAGGGAGGTGTGTACAATTGAGGAGCTACAGATATACCGCCTCTGTAGAGAGAGATGTTTTTGAACCGGATAGCGGTATAAGATAGTTAGAATAATAGGATTAGATAAGTAGAGTACACACCAACATATATGAAGGGATATTATTTAAGTAGGGGGGAAGGGAGTCAGCGGGCAAAAGCCGCTCAAAATTGGGAGCATAGGGGGAAGGGAGAGACTAATGAGATAACACGGTTGTTTAAGCTTGTGGACACTATTAGTAATATCTTAAGCTACTATTCGGACTTATATGTAGTGAAACTGCACTAGTGCTACTGTCTAATGTCTGTCACAGCCCCATGGGTTACAGGATGTGCTAAGATCAACGTGGGAGTAGTTTTATAACTTGAGCTGATTAGCCCCATAACTGCTAACTTGAAGTGAGTGTATAAGGGCGTGTAGGGATAAGCCCCATGTGCCAAGACCTTCTAAAGGGTTTAATATAAGAGATCCAGTCCCCAGTGGTATCTAACTGCCTCTGATGCACCCTAATAAATGTCCTCTATCTGAAAATGGGTGGAAAGATAACTAAGGGGGAGGTTAAAGAGCTTAGAGGTAGGTTGATATTAGGTGTCATTGGGTGAAGTTTCTACTAGTAAAGGCCATAAGTCCCTGAGTCATGGGTCGTGATTCTCTTTCATGTAGGCTATGGGCCATATATTAATTAGAGCTTCCTGCTAAGCCCATACCGAGAGAAATAAATAAAGGATAGATGGTGGGTGAGAGGGGCCTTAACAGGTCTGATTTGTAATAGAAGTTTGATATGAGTCGAGGGCTCGCTTTATGATAGGCTTGAAGGGTAATACAGAAGAGAAAGTAAAGAACAAGAAAAGGAGACAACAGTAATAAGTGGAGGGAACATAGGTTCATCCAGCTAGGATGTCTAGCAATCTCTATTAGGGAATTTATATTGATACTATCTGTGTTTGCCCAGGAGTTACCTTGAGCTCCCAACTCTGGAGGTATAAGTGCATTGAGATAAAATAATAATAACAGCTAGGTCTCTATAAAGTGCATAAATAATAAACCCCCAAACATAACAAACGATTAGCTTAAGCAGTGCAACGGTGTAACAGAATAGTATAGCAATAACATGCAGTTAAACAAACATGGGAAGCTGATTTTAAGGGTCAGTATCTAGCCCACTCCTAACCTGTAAGGAGTCAACCCAGTGGAGGGAGCAGTCTCAATAAGTCTCAAGTATGTCCCTGTTTCCCATCGCTTAGTGAGGGGGTGAGCCACGGCTCCAGAACAGCACACAGCCAGATCAAGTACCGTCTCTGTCTCTGTAGATCTGTGTGCTGTCATCGTATCACGCTGTTTACAGTGGGGAGGCGAGGCAGTGACCTCATGGCTGTGCAGAGATTCTCTCGATGAAAAAAGCAAAGGCCCCTCTGCCAAAGTGTTCCAGCGGCGATCAGAGTTGGAGATGCCTGCATCAGGGCCTGCATATGTGCTGTGAGGGGCATCATCTGTTCCCGATGGGGAGGCTTGACAGTCACTTTCGCCCCAGCTTCTTCTAGCCTTCCGATCTACATAGGAGGGTTCCTCTTGCGGCGTCTCACCATTGCAGGATGGGTAAGTGATCTGCGGTAGCTGTGTTGCCAGCTCTTGGAGTGCCAGAATGCACTGCTTAAGGTCGGCAAAGGTATTGTCTGGGTGCAATAGAATGGCATATTCCTCTCCATCTAGCGACTCCATTTTGCTACAATTTTCCTACGACCCAAGGGGCTGCTTCCTGGGTGCTTTGTAGAGAGAAGAGCGAGTAGTCCGAGTATCTTCCTGTGTGTCTGGTTAGGGATTGGGGGTTCCGTGGCCCTGACTTGGAGTATATCTGTAGGAAGAAGCAGGTCCGGGAAATTCTGGAGCGTGGCTATAGCGTATAATTGCTTAGAGGGTTGATGGAGCATAAAAGCCGGTACCTCATACAGTCAGGGCCTCTTCATGCTGGAGCGTGGCGTCGCAGCTCCCGCTCAACTAATGTCTCAAAAAATGAAAGTCCTTAGAGCCTATACCACTGTGGGTATAATCATAAGCGAGTACTAAAGGTTTTTTTGGGCTAAATTTATCAAATTTTAACAAATATGATATCTGTGAGCAGGAGCTGCACAAAAACACGTCTCATCCCTAGAAAGGCTAGCTCCGCCCCCCACAAATGGCCCTTTTAAGGGCTGGTAAGGTAAAAGAGCTTTGAACTTTTTTTAATTTAGAATAGGGTAGGGCATTTTTTTATTTTGGGGGTCTTTTTTATTTTATTAGGGGGCTTAGAGTAGGTGTAATTAGTTTAAAATTGTTGTAATATTTTTATAATGTTTGTAAATATTTTTTTATTTTTTGTAACTTAGTTCTTTTTTATTTTTTGTACTTTAGTTAGTTTATTTAATTGTAGTTATTTGTAGGTATTGTATTTAATTAATTTATTGATAGTGTAGTGTTAGGTTTAATTGTAACTTAGGTTAGGATTTATTTTACAGGTAATTTTGTAATTATTTTAACTATTTTAGCTATTAAATAGTTCTTAACTATTTAATAGCTATTGTACCTGGTTAAAATAAATACAAAGTTGCCTGTAAAATAAATATTAATCCTAAAATAGCTACAATATAATTATTCGTTATATTGTAGCTATATTAGGGTTTATTTTACAGGTAAGTATTTAGTTTAAAATAGGAATAATTTATTTAATAATAGTTCATTTATTTCGTTAGATTTAAATTATATTTAACTTAGGGGGGTGTAAGTGTTAGGGTTAGACTTAGCTTTAGGGTTTAATACATTTATTATAGTAGCGGTGAGGTGCGGTCGGCAGATTAGGGGTTAATTATTGTAGGTAGCTGGCGGCGACGTTGTGGGGGGCAGGTTAGGGGTTAATAAATATAATATAGGGGTCGGCGGTGTTAGGGGCAGCAGATTAGGGGTACATAAGGATAACGTAGGTGGCGGCACTTTGCGGTCGGCAGATTAGGGATTAATTATTGTAGGTAGCTGGCGGCGACGTTGTGGGGGGCAGGTTAGGGGTTAATAAATATAATATAGGGGTCAGCGGTGTTAGGGGCAGCAGATTAGGGGTACATAAGGATAACGTAGGTGGCGGTGCTTTGCGGTCGGCAGATTAGGGGTTAATTATTGTAGGTAGCTGGCAGCGACATTGTGGGGGGCAGATTAGGGGTTAATAAATATCATATAGGGGTCAGCGGTGTTAGGGGCAGCAGATTAGGGGTACATAAGTATAACGTAGGTGGCGGTCGGCAGATTAGGGGTTAAAAAAATGTAATCGAGTGGCAGCAATGTGGGGGGGCCTTGGTTTAGAGGTACATAGGTAGTTTATGGGTGTTAGTGTACTTTAGAGCACAGTAGTTAAGAGCTTTATGAACCGGCGTTAGCCCAAAAAGCTCTTAACTACTGACTTTTTTCTGCGGCTGGAGTTTTGTCGTTAGATTTCTAACGCTCACTTCAGCCAAGACTCTAAATACCGGCGTTAGAAAGATCCCATTGAAAAGATAGGATACGCAAATGGCGTAGGGGGATCTGCGGTATGGAAAAGTCGCGGCTGGAAAGTGAGCGTTAGACCCTTTCCTGACTGACTTTAAATACCAGCGGTAGCCCAAAACCAGCGTTAGGAGCCTCTAACGCTGGTTTTGACGGCTACCACCAAACTCTAAATCTAGGCCTATGTAAGGAAATGTAATGCAACACCAATGTACAAATTATATGGTATTGATAATCACAATAAAAATTAGTAATGTATCACAGCTGTTACTTATAGTGAGGGTTTCTCTAGCAACATATGTGACTTAATATAGCCATACGCAAACCCACTGGTATCAATGTTAGCAATATCAGCAAGGAGGTTAAGGCGTAAGATTTAGCAAAAATAAGTTAAAGTCCTACCTCTGTTCCTATGAGGATTACGTAGCTCAGATCAGGAGGAAGTTTTACTCACAGAGAGATGTCCACAGTAGCTGTAAGCAAGTGGAAGCGTTCCGGACTTTACCCGGCAGGCTGCAAGGAGAGAGACACAGCTAGAAGCAGTCCGGCCGTAGCTGATGACGTAATTAGGCTGCTGTGAGGATCCGGCTTTCAGAACAGGGTAACGGAATACCAATAGATGGAAATAGGCTCCGTGAAAACTAACCTGCTTAGAAGTAAGTTTAGAGATTAGATTTTTGAAGACTGTGATAGAGTTGATTCAAAATAATTCAAGGTGAAGTGTAAACCACTTTGAGGCTGTCTGAGTTGAAGATCCGATGTAGGCTTCAATTAACCAGCAATGAACTGCTGAGAGGAAGTCCCTTTTAAAGGTAAGGAAGTGATCTCCTTAAAGGCACAGTAAGACAAAATGAAAAAAGGTGAGTATAATCCTTACAGCCTATGATAGCTACAATGTAACTATTAGTTATATTGTAGCTATCTTAGGGTTTATTTTACAGGTAAGTATTTAGATTTAAATAGGAATAATTTAGTTAATGATAGTAATTTTTTTTAGATTTATTTTAATTATATTTAAGTTAGGGGTGTTAGGGTTAGACTTAGGTTTAGGGGTAAATAACTTTAATATAGTGGCGGCAACGTTGGGGGCGGCAGATTAGGGATTAATACATAGTATGTAGGTGTCGGCAATGTTGGGGGCAGCAGATTAGGGGTTAATAATTATAATGTAGGTGGCGGCAGTGTCAAGAGCGGCAGATTAGGGGGTTAATAATTATAATGTAGGTGTGTTTCGGCGATGTCAGGGGTGGCAGATTAGGGGTTAATAAATATAATGTAGGTGTCGGTGATATTGGGGGCAGCAGATTAGGGGTTCATAAATATAATGTAGGTGGCGGCGGTATCCAGAGCGGCAGATTGGGGTTAAAATTTGTATTATAGTGTTTGTGATGCGGGAGGGTCTCGGTTTAGGGGTTAATAGGTAGTTTATGGGTGTTAGTGTACTTTTTAGCACTTTAGTTATGAGTTTTATGTTACGGCGTTGTACCATAGAACTCTTAACTACTGACTTTTAAATGCGTTAGGAATCTTGACAGGATAGGGTGTACCGCTCACTTTTTGGCCTCCCAGGAGAGACTTGTAATATCAGCGCTATGGAAGTCCCATAGAAAAAGTTTACGTAAGTTGTTTTGGGGTAAGGCCAAAGAAGTGTGCGGTGACCCTAAACCTTCAAGACTCGTAATATCAGCGGGCACCTGTTAACGCTGATTTTTTTACCCTAACACACAACTCGTAATCTAGCCGTAAATTTTCTGATTTAGTGAGATTTTCAGCTCAAATCCAAAAGAACTGTGTGGGAAATAATTTTCTGATAGACAAAACTGGCCACAACTTATATCACCTTCTATAATAAGATTTTAACAATTCCCATACTTTAAACTGTAAAATCACTAAATTAAGCACTTTTCAGCACTTTTCCATTTTCTGATTGTTTGGGACCAGGGCTATTTTTACATTTCTGCGGTGTTTGTGTTTAGCTGTAGTTTTCCTCTTACTCATTTACTGTACCCACACATATTATATACCGTTTTTCTCGCCATTAAATGGACTTTCTAAAGATACCATTATTTTCATCATATCTTATAATTTACTATAAAAAAAGATATAAAATATGAGGAAAAATTTGAAAAAAACACACTTTTTTTAAATTTGACCCCAAAAATCTGTTACACATCTACAACCAACAAAAAACACCCATGCCAATGTTTACATGTTCTTTGCGTTTTTTCCCAAGTTATAGGGCAATAAATACAAGTAGCACTTCGCTATTTCCAAACCACTTTTTTTCAAAATTAGCGATAGTTACATTGGAACATTGATATCTGTCAGGAATCCATGAATATCCCTTGACATGTATATATATTTTTTTAGAAGACAACACAAAGTTTTGATATAGGCCCATTTTGGTATATTTCATGCCACCATTTCACCGCCAAATGCGATCAAATAAAAAAAATCGTTCACTTTTTCACAATTTTTTTTCACAAACTTCAGGTTTCTCACTGAAATTATTTACAAACAGCTTGTGCAATTATGGCACATATGGTTGTAAAAGCTTCTCTGGGATCCCCTTTGTTCAGAAATAGCACACATATATGGCTTTGGCATTGCTTTTTGGTAATTAGAAGGCCGCTAAATGCTGCTGCACACCACACGTGTATTATGCCCAGCAGTGAAGGGGTTAATTAGGTAGCTTGTAGGGAGCTTGCAGGGTTAATTTTAGCTTTAGTGTAGAGATCAGCCTCCCACTAGTAATGTTGCAAATAGTTCGCCGGCGAATAGTTCCCGGCGAACATAGCATGTTCGCGTTCACCGCTGCGGGCGAGTAAACTTTGACCCTGTATCTCACAGTCTGCAGACACATTCCAGCCAATCAGCAGCAGACCCTCCCTCCCAGACCCTTCCAGCTCCTGAACAGCAGCCATTTTAGATTCATTCGGAAGCTGCATTGTTAGTGAGAGGAGGGACAGTGTAGCTGCTGGTGATTTAATAGGGAAATTGATAGCTAGGCTATTGTATTCAGTGTCCACTACAGTCCTGAAGGACTCATCTGATCTCTGTTGTAAGCACAGCACCTCAGAAAGACCTTTTTAGGGCTAGAACATAATTTTTTATTTATTTTTATTTTTTTCCTGTGTAATCTAATTGCAGTTGCCTGCCTGCCAAGCCACTTTCCCAGTGCCACCACTCATATCTGGTGTAACAGTAGTGTAAATTTAAAAAAAAAAAAAACTTTTTTGACTGTGAAACATCAGTCTGCTAGTGTAATCTAATTGCAGTTGCCTGCCTGCCAGCATGTGTGCCAGGCCCACTTGCCCAGTGCCACACCACTCATATCTGGAGTAACAGTAGTGTAAATAATTAAAAAAACAAAAACTTTTTTGACTGTGAAACATCAGTCTGCTAGTGTAATCTAATTGCAGTTGCCTGCCTGCCAGCGTGTGTGCCAGGCCCACTTGCCCAGTGCCACACCACTCATATCTGGTGTAACAGTAGTGTAAATTTAAAAAAAAAAAAACTTTTTTGACTGTGAAACATCAGTCTGCTAGTGTAATATAATTGCAGTTGCCTGCCTGACAGCGTGTGTGCCAGGCCCACTTGCCCAGTGCCACACCACTCATATCTGGTGTAACAGTAGTGTAAATTTTTAAAAAAAAACTTTTTGACTGTGAAACATCAGTCTGCTAGTGTAATCTAATTGCAGTTGCCTGCCTGCCAGCGTGTGTGCCAGGCCCACTTGCCCAGTGCCACACCACTCATATCTGGTGTAACAGTGGTGTAAATTTAAAAAAAAAAACGTTTTTGACTGTGAAACATCAGTCTGCTTGTGTAATCTAATTGCAGTTGCCTGCCTGCCAGCGTGTGTGCCAGGCTCACAGCGTATACTGTGCCCACTTGCCCAGTGTCCCCACTCATATCTGGTGTAACAGTAGTGTAAATTAAAAAAAAATACTTTTTTGACTGTGAAACATCACTCTGCTAGTGTAATCTAATTGCAGTTGCCTGCCTGCCAGCATGTGTGCCAGGCCCACTTGCCCAGTGCCCCCACTCATATCTGGTGTAACAGTAGTGTAAATTTAAACAAAAAAAAAACTTTTTTGACTGTGAAACATCAGTCTGCTTGTGTAATCTAATTGCAGTTACCTGCCTGCCAGTGTGTGTGCCAGGCTGCCAGCGTATACTGTGCCCACTTGCCCAGTGCCACCACTCATATCTGGTGTAACAGTAGTGTAAATTAAAAAAAAAACCTTTTTGGACTGTGAAACATCAGTCTGCTAGTGTAATCTAATTGCAGTTGCCTGCCTGCCAGCGTGTGTGCCAGGCCCACTTACCCAGTGCCACACCACTCATATCTGGTGTAACAGTAGTGTAAATTTAAAAAAAAAAAAAAAAACTTTTTTGACTGTGAAAAATCAGTCTGCTTGTGTAATCTAATTGCAGTTGCCTGCCTGTCAGTGTGTGTGCCAGGCTCACAGTGTATACTGTGCCCACTTGCCCAGTGCCCCCACTCATATCTGGTGTAACAGTAGTGTAAATTAAAAAAAAAAAACTTTTTGGACTGTGAAACATCAGTCTGCTAGTGTAATCTAATTGCAGTTGCCTGCCTGCCAGCGTGTGTGCCAGGCTCACAGCATATACTGTGCCCACTTGCCCAGTGCCCCCACTCATATCTTGTGTAACAGTAGTGTACATTTAAAAAAAAAAAACTTTTTTGACAGTGAAACAACAGTCAGCTAGTGTAATCTAATTGAAGTTGCCTGCCTGCCAGCGTGTGTGCCAGGCTCACTTGCCCAGTTCCCCCACTCATATCTGGTGTAACAGTAGTGTAAATTTAAAAAAAATAACTTTTTTGACTTTGAAACATTAGTCTGCTAGTGTAATCTTATTGCAGTTGCATGCCTGCCAGCGTGTGTGCCAGACTCACAGGTGTAAACTGTGCCCACTTGCCCAGTGCCCCCACTCATATCTGGTGTAACAGTAGTGTAAATAAAAATAAAAGCTTTTTTGACTGTGAAACATCAGTCTGCTTGTGTAATCTAATTGCAGTTGCCTGCCTGCCAGCGTGTGTGCCAGGCTCACAGCGTATACTGTGCCCACTTGCCCAGTGCCACCACTCATATCTGGTGTAACAGTAGTGTAAATTTAAAACAAAAAACTTTTTGGACTGTGAAACATCAGTCTGCTTTTTTGTGTCAGGCTCACAGCGTATACTGTGCCCACTTGCCCAGTGCCACCACTCATATCTTGTTTAATAGTAGTGTAAGTGTACATTTAAAAACAAAAAAAACTTTTTGGACTGTGAAACATCAGTCTGCTTTTTTGTTTCAGGCTCACAGCTTATACTGTGCCCACTCACCCAGTGGCACCACTCATATCTTGTTTAATAGTAGTGTAAGTGTACATTTAAAAAAAAAAAAAACTTTTTGGATTGTGAAACATCAGTCTGCTTTTTTGTGTCAGGCTCACAGCGTATACTGTGCCCACTTTCCCAGTGCCACCACTCATATCTTGTTTAATAGTAGTGTAAGTGTACATTTAAAAAAATAAAAACTTTTTGGACTGTGAAACATCAGTCTGCTTTTTTGTGTCAGGCTCACAGCGTATACTGTGCCCACTTGCCCAGTGCCACCACTCATATCTTGTTTAATAGTAGTGTAAGTGTACATTTAAAAACAAAAAAAAAACTTTTTGGACTGTGAAACATCAGTCTGCTTTTTTGTGTCAGGCTCACAGCGTATACTGTGCCCACTTGCCCAGTGCCACCACTCATATCTTGTTTAATAGTAGTGTAAGTGTACATTTAAAAACAAAAAAAAAACTTTTTGGACTGTGAAACATCAGTCTGCTTTTTTGTGTCAGGCTCACAGCTTATACTAGGCCCACTTGCCCAGTGGCACCACTCATATCTTGTTTAATAGTAGTGTAAGCGTACATTAAAAAAAAAATGACAGGCAGAGGCAGGCCACCCCGCAGGTGCCGTCGTGGTCGTGGTGCTGTGATTCCCTTTGGCACTAGAACAATGCCCAGTGTTCAGAGGCCACGTCCCATGAACTCGAAAAGTTCTGAGGAAATAGTTGACTTATTGACACAGGACACCTAATCTTCTATAGCTTCTGCTCCGAACCTTGACGCACCATCCTCCTCCAACTTATCTTCGGGCACCTCTCAAGTTACCACTCGCCCGCCTGCCGCCAGCACCAACACTAGCACCACAGCCACTTCACTTGATCTGTCAGAGGAGTTTTTTACACATCAGTTGGAAGAAATGAGAGATGCACAACCATCATTGACAGAGGATGTAGATAACAGTGATATGTCTCAGTCAGGCAGCATTATAGACATGGACGTACGGTGTGATAATGATGATGTTGTACCCGCTGCTGCTTCCTTTATTGATTTGTCAGATACAAGTGAAGCGGTTGATGATGACGATGCGTCCATGGATGTCACGTGGGTGCCCGCTAGAAGAGAAGAAGAACAGGGGGAAAGTTCAGATGGGGAGACAGAGAGGAGGAGGAGGAGACGAGTTGGAAGCAGGGGGAGGTCATCGCAAGGAGCTAGTGGCACAGTCAGACAGCATGCATCGGCACCCGGGGTCAGCGAGACAGCACGCAAATCAACGCATGCTGTTGCCACCACCAGAATGCCGTCATCACAGAGCTCAGCAGTGTGGCATTTTTTGTGTGTGTCTGCCTCTGACAACAGTGATGCCATTTGCAACCTGTGCCAAAGAAACTGATTCGTGGGAAGTCCAACACCCACCTAGGTACAACTGCTTTGCGAAGGCACATGATCGCACATCACAAACGCCTATGGGATCAACACATGAGTAGAAGCAGCACACAAACTCAAAGCCGCCATCCTCCTCCTGGTCCAGCATCTTCAGCCACGTCAACCACTGCTGTCCTCCTTGCCCCCTCTCAACCATCCGCCACTCCATCTCTCTTCCGGAGCAGTTCCTGCTCATCTGCCCACAGCCAGGTGTCTGTCAAGGACATGTTTGAGCGTAAGAAGCCGATGTCACAAAGTCACCCCCTTGCCCGGCGTCTGACAGCTGGCTTGTCTGAACTCTTAGCCCGCCAGCTTTTACCATACAAGCTGGTGGAGTCTGAGGCGTTAAAAAAATTTGTAGCTATTGGGACACCGCAGTGGAAGGTACCCGGACGAAATTTCTTTGCACAAAAGGCAATCCCCAACCTGTACTCAATTGTGCGAAAGGAAGTAATGGCATGTCTGGCACACAGTGTTGGGGCAAGGGTCCATATGACCACTGATAGCTGGTCTGCAAAGCATGGTCAGGGCAGGTATATCACCTACACTGTGCATTGGGTAAACCTGCTGATGGCTGCCAAGCATGGAATGCGTGGCTCTGCAGAGGAGGAGTTGGTGACACCGCCACGACTTGCAGGCAGGCCTGCTGCCACCTCCTCTACTCCTCCTACTCCATCCTCTTCCATAACCTCCTCGGCTGAATCCTCTTCTGCTGCTGTGTCTTGCTCCACATCAACGGCACCCCCTCAGCTCTGCAGGTACTATTCCACATCCTGGATACGGCAGTGTCACGCCGTCTTGGGGTTGACTTGCCTGAAAGCAGAGAGTCACACCGGACCAGCACTCCTGTCCGCCATGAATAAACAGGTGGATCAGTGGCTGACTCCGCACCAACTGGAGATCAGCAAAGTGGTTTCTGACAATGGAAGTAATTTTGTGGCGGTATTGAAATTGGGCAAGTTGACACATGTGCCGTGTATGGCACATGTGTGTAATCTGATCGTACAATGCTTTGTGCATAAGTAACCAGGCTTACAGGATGTCCTGAAGCAGGCCAGGAAGGTGTGTGGCCATTTGAGGCGTTCCTACAAGGCCATGGCGCACTTTTCCGATATCCAGCGGCGAAACAACATGCCAGTGAGGCGCTTGATTTGCGACAGCCTGACACGTTGGAATTCAACACTCCTAAAGTTCGACCACCTGCTCCAACAAGAAAAAGCCATTAACGAGTATTTGTATGACCGGGGTGCTAGGACAGCCTCTGCGGAGCTGGGAATTTTGTTGCCACATTACTGGACGCTCATGAGCAATGCCTGTAGGCTCATGCGTCCTTTTGAGGAGGTGACAAACCTAGTCAACCATCAGCGACATCATACCATTTATTTTCTTCCTGGAGCGTGCCCTGCGAAGAGTGCTGGATCAGGCCGTAGATGAGCGTGAAGAGGAAGAGGAAGAGTTGTGGTCACCATCACCACCAGAAACAGCCTTATCAGCATCGCTTGCTGGACCAGCGACAATGCTGGAAGAGGATTGTGAGGAAGAGGAGTCAGAGGAGGAATGTGGCTTTGAGGAGGAGGAGGAGGAAGACCAACCACAACAGGCATCCCAGGGTGCTCGTTGTTACCTATCTGGTACCCGTGGTGTTGTACATGGCTGGGGGGAAGAAGACACCTTCAGTGAGATCACTGAGGACGAGGAACGGGACATGAGTAGCTCGGCATCCAACCTTGTGCAAATGGGGTCTTTCATGCTGTCGTGCCTGTTGAGGGACCCTCGTATAAAAAAGCTGAAGGAGAACGACCTGTACTGGGTGTCCACGCTACTAGACCCCCAGTATAAGCATAAAGTGCCTGAAATGTTACCAAATTACCACAAGTCGGAAAGGATGCAGCAGTTCCAAAATAAATTAAAAAGTATGCTTTACACAGCGTATAAGGGTGATGTCAAAGCACAACGGGAATCTAACAGGGGAAGAGGTGAAAGTAATCCTCCGACTCCCACGACCACGCCGGCAAGGACAGGATGCTTTACAGACGTGTTGTTGATGGAGGACATGCAGAGCTTTTTAACTCTATGCATTGCCACAGCCATTCGGGGTCCACCCTCAGAGAACGACTCGACCGACAGGTAGCAGACTACCTAGCCTTAACTGCAGATCTCGACACTCTGAGGAGCGAAGAACCCCCTGACTACTGGGTGTGCAGGCTTGACCTGTGGCCTGAGCTATCCCAATTGATCCCAAAGGGACTGACATTGGGCGATACATTCGAGTAAAAAAGGCCTGATGAGATGAGCTGCCTTGGGCTAAAAATGGTCCACACGCTGCTGTATTTTATCTTCGAATGCCAGATGACTTGCGTGACTTATCCGCCACCAACTAGGGTTCAAGCCGCAATGTTTTAGGGCACTTTCTGCCTGGGAAACAAACACTAATTTTTCTGGCCGCTGCTACAGCAGCGGCTGCAACAATACCTAATTTTTCAGGCATGTGTACATGCCAAATTTTTCTGGCCTCTGGTGCTGCACTGTGGCTTCAAAAACCAAACCAAAAAAACGGCACTTAACAGGGATTAAACTGATAGGAATAGTACCAAGCATCTTTTTCCATCTCCCGGTTCCTAAAATCCATGCCATATACACGTCCCCTGATAGGGGACGTAACAGGGATTAAACTGATCAGAATAGTACTACTTAACACACCACTCCTATCTGGTGGCACAGTAGATTGCACGCGCAGTGCCCCAAATTTGAAGTAGGAGGACCGACCAAGCATCTTTTTCCATCTCCCGGTTCCTAAAATCCATGCCATATACATGTCCCCTGATAGGGGACGTAACAGGGATTAAACTGATCAGAATAGTACTACTTAACACACCACTCCTATCTGGTGGCACAGTAGATTGCACGCGCAGTGCCCCAAATTTGAAGTAGGAGGACCGACCAAGCATCTTTTTCCATCTCCCGGTTCCTAAAATCCATGCCATATACACGTCCCCTGATAGGGGACGTAACAGGGATTAAACTGATCAGAATAGTACTACTTAACACACCACTCATATCTGGTGGCACAGTAGATTGCACGCGCAGTGCCCCATATTTGAAGTAGGAGGACTGACCAAGCATCTTTTTCCATCTCCCGGTTCCTAAAATCCATGCCATATACACGTCCCCTGGCGCTGCAACTGCCTCTGGGAACCTTACCATGGGTCACAGACCGCACGTCTTGTAATTCTCTGTCTGGGAAATTATCTATCTATCAAATCTATCTATTTATCTATCAAATCGATCTATCTATCTATCGTATCTATCAAATGTATATTGCATCTATTGATCTATCTATCTAATCTATGTATCTATCTATCTATCTATCAAATCTATCTATCTCGTGGCCGGACTGTTTTGTGACAGCCACTTGTGTTTCTGCCAAATGTCCGTCGGCCAAATGTCTGTCTGCCAAATGCTTAAAGTCCGGCCACGATTGCAGGCGCAGTGCCCAAAATTTGAAGTAGAAGGACCGACCAAGCATCTTTTTCCATCTCCCGGTTCCTAAAATCCATGCCATATACACGTCCCCTGATAGGGGGCGTAACAGGTATTAAACTGATCAGAATAGTACTGCTTAACACACCACTCTTATCTGGTGGCACAGTAGATTGCACGCGCAGTGCTCCAAATTTTAAGTAGGAGGACCGACCAAGCATCTTTTTCCATCTCCTGGTTCCTAAAATCCATGCCATATACACGTCCCCTGGCGCCGCAACTGCCTCTGGGAACCTTACCATGGGTCACAGACCGCACGTCTTGTAATTCTCTGTCTGGGAAATTATCTATCTATCAAATCTATCTATTTATCTATCAAATCTATCTATCTATCTATCTATCTATCTATCTATCTATCTATCGTATCTATCAAATGTATATTGCATCTATTGATCTATCTATCTAATCTATGTATCTATCTATCTATCTATCTATCTATCAAATCTATCTATTTTGTGGCCGGACTGTTTTGTGACAGCCACTTGTGCTTCGGCCAAATGTCCGTCTGCCAAATGTCTGTCGGCTAAAAGTCCGGCCACGATTGCACATGCAGTGCCCCAAATTTGAAGTAGGAGGACCGACTAAGCATCTTTTTCCATCTCCCGGTTCCTAAAATCCATGCCATATACACGTCCCCTGATAGGGGGCGTAACAGGTATTAAACTGATCAGAATAATACTACTTAACACACCACTCTTATCTGGTGGCACAGTAGATTGCATGCGCAGTGCCCCAAATTTGAAGTAGGAGGACCGACCAAGCATCTTTTTCCATCTCCCGGTTCATAAAATCCATGCCATATACACATCCCCTGATAGGGGACGTAACAGGGATTAAACTGATCAGAATAGTACTACTTAACACACCACTCCTATCTGGTGGCACAGTAGATTGCATGCGCAGTGCCCCAAATTTGAAGTAGGAGGACCGACTAAGCATCTTTTTCCATCTCCCGGTTCCTAAAATCCATGCCATATACACGTCCCCTGGCTCCGCAACTGCCTCTGGAAACCTTACCATGGGTCACAGACCGCACGTCTTGTAATTCTCTGTCTGGGAAATTATATATCTATCAAATCTATCTATTTATCTATCTATCTATCTATCGTATCTATCAAATGTATCTATTGCATCTATTGATCTATCTATCTAATCTATCTATCTATCAAATCTATCTATCTCGTGGCCGGACTGATATCTGACAGCCACTTGTGTTTCGGCCAAATGTCCGTCGGCCAAATGTCCGTCGGCCAAATGTGCGTCGGCTAAAAGTCCGGCCACAATTGCACGCGCAGTGCCCCAAATTTGAAGTAGGAGGACCGACCAAGCATCTTTTTCCATCTCCCGGTTCCTAAAATCCATGCCATATACACGTCCCCTGATAGGGGACGGAACAGGGATTAAACTCATAAGAATAGTACTACTTAACACACCTTATAATAATGCAGAGAGAGGCAATGTAGAGAGAGGAGTCTGAAGAAGAGGAGTCAGAGGAGGAAGGTGGCTTTGAGGAGGTGGAAGACCAAACACAGCAGGCGTCCCAGGGGCTTGTTGTCACCTTTCGGGACACTTGGTGTTGTACGTGGCTGGGTGGAGGAAGAGACCTTCAATGACATCAGTGAGGACAAGGAACGGGACATGGCTAGCTTGGTATCCAACCTTGTACAAATGGGGAGTTTGCGGTTGTCCAAATGGACTGTTTGCGGTGGTTTGCGGTGTGTTAAACGGGGAGTTTGGTCTGTCACTGTGAAGCGAGCGTAACCCTTACACTACCTGATCGATACAACATCATACCTGTTGTTTTAAAGCATGTGATTCCAAACAATTTAGGAATGTTAGGTGATTTATGCCCTTTATGGCTTAAAACCAGACTCTGCATCAACTATGTAATTTTCCGTGGGAGTTTTGCCATGGATCCCCCTCCGGCATGCCACAGTCCAGGTGATAGTACCCTTGAAACACCTTTTCCATCACTATTGTGGCCAGAAAGAGTCCCTGTGGGTTTTAAAATTCGCCTGCCTATTGAAGTCAATGGCGGTTCGCCTGGTTCGCCCACTGTTCGCGAACGGACAATTTTAAGTTTGCAACATCACTACCTCCTACCTGACACATCATACCCCCTGATCCCTCCCAAACAGATCTCTTCCCTCCCCCACACCACAAATGTCCCCGCCATCTTAAATACTGGCAGAAATTTTGCCAGTACTAAAATACATTTCTTTTGTTTGTTTTTTTAAACGTATTCTGCTGTGTAGAATCCCCCCCTGATCCCCCAACCTCCCTGATCCCCCCTAAACAGCTCTCTAACCCTCCCCCTCTACCTTATTGTGAGCCATTTTGGGTACTGGCAGCTGTCTGGCTGCCAGTACCCAGTTTGCCATAAAATATGGTATGTTTTAAAATAAATTAAACATTTTCTGTAGTGTAGCTGCCCCTCTCAATATTCGACCCCCCACCCCCTCCAAGATCCCTTTAACTAAAAATCCCCACCCTCCCCAGTCCTTTCCCCCACCGTATGCAATACATTAATTGTTCCATAGTGTATCATTCCCACCCGCTCCCGCCCCCATGCACGTGCACCCATGCGCACCCCGCCGGCCCCGCATGCAATTGGGATCGCTTCCACTGCTTGGAAACACCGACGTACAGGATACATCCTTGGTTGTTAAGGACCTTTTTTTTTGGACGTACCCTGTACGTCTTTGGTTCTTAAGGGGTTAAAATAACCACAAAGGTTCCAAACCTCACTGTACAGAACAAAATGTGTCTTTGGCAAATACTGTTCCTGTTACAATAAGAAAATGGGATCACAATGTTCTAAATATTGTAAATGTTTTTTTGTTTTTGTTTTTTTAAATACAATTTTAGGATTTCTGATTGTTTTGAACAACCAGAACAGAATACTTCAGTCGCTGAGAAAGAAGTAATACCAAATGGGTATTTCAAAATGATCACACCACTACCAGACCCTGGTGTCCACTATTTGTGATTTTTTTTTTTTTTATTATTTCATTATACAAAGCATACATAATACATCAAAGAAGAATATTTAAACAACCTATGGCAGATATTCGTTATTAACTGACCATATCTAGTCACAGTTTCTTTGTGTTAAACAAGGCATGATTCAAATGAACGAAAAGCATAACCATCAAATAAAAGAAGCAGGTACAACATCTACGTTACTTTAGTAATATTGTAGTATAAGAGCTCACTGAATGTGACCTGTATTCTTACTTTCATCTTATCTTGCTTTAATACACTCCAGTTACACCCATCCTACGTAAGTCTTCATAATTATAAACATATGATAAAACCTGTGTAGTTGCTTCCTTCCTGAGGGGGCGGGGAGAGAGGGCAGAAGGAAAAAAAACAAAAAACAAACAACACAAAAAAAAAGAAGGGGGGAAAAAGGGGGGAGCCTATTCATTTGTAAACCAATTAATAGGGAGAATCCCTTGTTCTAGCTGCTGTTGGACCCAGCTAGAGTTTTTAAAGGGGAGGGTAAGTTGACATTGGGCTCTTTTAGGCAAAGAGTAGATGTAACACTTCCATTTGTTAAAAAACCTAGCAATTTATTTAGGGTTTGTATTTTTTAAGTTAAATTGTTCCACCACACTCTGATACTGAACATTATTAAGAAACTCTGTAAATGTAGGTCCTTTCTTCCCCTTCCACGTCTTTAATATTAGATTCCTTCCAATCAATATGAGTAAGTTTATGAATCTAACATTGGGCAACTCCAGGGAATGTTTGCATAGAAAAAATATCTGCAACAAATTACATTTAAATTGTATTCCTATAATCTTGCAGCCCCAAAAGGTAACTTTTTGCCAAAATTGGTAAATTTTAGGGCATGACCAAAAGCAGTGTACAATATCTGCTCCACCAAAGCCACATCTAGAGCAGTTTCTTTGAACCTGTGCCCATTTTGCCATTCTATCTGGGGTCAGGTAGGCCAAATTTACTATTTTCAAATGCGATTCTTTATAACTACTTAGTACCGTTGCTTTAGAAGCTAGTATTGTGCTATGTATTAATATTTCTATATCTACATCTACTCTTACCCTGCTCTACTTTTCCTTAATATCCAAAATGTACTTTCTCCGGATAGTTTCAATAATATCTTAAAAGTCGAAGAGATGGTTCCCACCCCCTCCTGATAATCCCCAATCATGGCCCTCAAATCTCTGGTGTCCAGATCTGGCCCTGTTTTTTGTCTTAACTCCCCTATCCAATGTCTTGCCTGGAGGTAGGCGTCAATGTGAGCTTTTGGAAGGTTATATTCCTGCGACAAATCTAGGAAGTTCTTCGTTGTCAAGGTTTTATCCTCGCACATTTGTGATACATACTTTAATCCCCTCTCTGCCCATGCTACATAGACAGAGGTACCTACTCCAGGGGGAAAGTCTGGGTTACCTATCAATGGAAGGAACTCTAATTTAGCAAAGTTTAATTTAATCTACCCACACATTTGCTGCCACGCAAGAATAATGAATTTGAATGTATACAACTGAATGATATTACTCGGGAGTTTAGCGGCCGGATAATGTAAAATTGCTTGTAATGCAAAGGGTGCTATCATGCTGGCTTCTATTTCATAAAATGTAACCCGCTCTTTTTCAACAATCCAATCTAGGGCATATTTACAGAGGGCAGCATAATTATAAAACTTAACATTTGGGCAGGGCAACCCACCATATCTCCTCGGTAGGGTTAATTTATAAAGGGATATACGTGGCTTCTTATCCTTCCAAAGAAATTGATTGAAAATCCTATTAAGGAAAATAATGTCTTTTTTATACAGAAGGAGAGGGAAATTTTGAAGGAAGTAAAGCAATTTTGGGAACAAAACCACCTAATTAGCATAATCCGTGCAGTCATCGAAAGTGGAAGATCAACCCATGTCTGTAATTTATCTGCCATTCCTCTAATACACTGAACAAAATTTAAGCCATACCACAACTTTGGATTTCGTGCCAACGTAATCCCTAAATATCTAATCTGTTCCGTTTCCTGAAAGGGGTGTGGAATAGGGTTAGAGGGTTTGCATAGCCATAGGAGTTCGGATTTCTCATAGTTTATTTTATATCCTGAGAAGGAGCTAAATAGATTGACGAAACCTAGCGCACGTGGGACAGAAACTGCGGTATTACTCAGATAGAGAAGTAGATCGTCTGCAAAAAGTGACAACACTAACTTTTGCCTACCTATATAGATACCTTGTAATTCTTGCTTCAAGAGGATCACTAATGGCTTGAGCGCTACATTGAAAAGTAGTGGTGACAGTGGGCAGCCTTGTCGCGTACCTCTTTTTAAGGGGAACCTATCTGTAGTGTCTCCGTTCACTATAATCGCTGAAAATGGTGCCCGATATAGCTGTCGAATAAACTGGTGAAAAACTCCAGTAAGGCCGAACCTCTCCAAAGATGCAAAAAGATGATTCCATATGATGGAGTCAAATGCTTTTTCAGCATCCACCGTAAGAATGGCGAGGTCTGGCCCTTGTCCTTTGTTTTATTCCAGAAAGCATCCAACACCAGCTGAACTTTACAAAGTTTTTTGACTGGGTTCCTGCCTGTCATAAATCCTGTTTGATCTATGTGTATAATATTTCCTAGGCAGGATTTCAGCCTATTTGCGATGATGGTAGTAAGAATCTTATAATCCTGATTTAATAAGGATATTGGCCTATATGATGCAGGTAGCTCTGGATCTTTACCTTTCTTGTGGATCAGTACTATATTAGATTCAGCAAACACTGCTGACTGTGGTTGATTCTTAATAAAGTAATCATTAAAAAGCGCAAACAAATTAGGAGGGATCAAATTAATAAGTAATTTGTAAAATTCAGCTGGTAGTGAATATGGCCCTGGAGACTTTCCTAATTTAAGTTTTTTTTATCGTATTCACTATTTCTATTGTCGTGATAGGCTCACTTATCCTATGCAGATCACTCTTCTCTATTTGTGGGAGTTTTATCTTCTACCAAAACTGTTCTTTGCTCACATCCTCGGTCTGTTTTGCTGAATATAGTTCCTGAAAAAACTCTAAGAAAGCCTCCCTGATTTCTGCAGCCTCCGTAATTCTGTTATTTTTATACTTCAATGCTGCAATGTAATTCTTCAACTGCCTGATTTTAGAGATTCTAGCCAAATACTTAGCCGAGGTCCCTTGTATCCCAGCAAAAAATGCTTTCTGCTTTTGTTCTTCTAATATTGAATATTGTTTGAGGTATATCTCTTGTGCAGTCTTACTGTCTTTATATTTGTTCCATGAAATCAATAAAGGCACATTAATATAGTTCCGATAGCTATTTCTGAGAGTATTGGAGAGTTGTTCTTCCCTCTTGATCCTAATAGTCTTGGTCCTAACCAGGTATGCTTTAATCTCCCCTCTAAATACTGCCTTAGCAGTTTCCCAGAATATCTCTGGTTTGTCCCGATATTCGGCATTCTCCTCATCAAACTGTCTCCATCTCTTCTGAAGCCAAGTTTTAAAGTGAAAATTGTTGACAAGATACTGTGGGAAAAACAGCCTGGCATTATTGGTTGAGAGAGGATCTTTTAGCCCTATTTCCAATGTGATAATGGCATGGTCAGATACTGCTATTTCCTGTATACTTGACTTAATCCCCAACCTCATCAGGTGTTTGGCCACCAAAAAGAAATCTATTCTTGAAAAGGATTTATGTACCCCAGAGACACACGTATACTCCCTACTATCTGGGTTATGTGCCCGCCATATGTCCTGGAGTGCAAGCTTCTGACATAACCTCCATAATATTCTTGTTTCTCTTGTTTTCCTAGTGGTACTTCTTACTTTAGATCTATCTAAAATATGCAAGAAGGCCATTTTGAAGTCAAGTACCATCACTATATCCTTCTCTATATGGGGAAACAGTCTCAAACTGATGTTCTCCCAAAACTCTACCTCCACTGAATTTGGCCCGTATATATTACAAAAATTAAAAATTCTCCCATTTATATTTACTTCTATAATTTGATATCTCCCATTAAAATCATTATCTACTGAAACAATATGGTACTTCAGGTGCTTATGGAACAGTATAGCCAGACCTCGTTTCGCGTTATCATAGGGGGTGAACACCACCTCTCCGACCCATTTACATTTAAGTTTGGCGGCCTCTAGGGGCTTTAGATGTGTCTCTTGAATAAAAGCTATATCCGGATTTTTGGCCCCAAGATGTCTAATCATTAGCTTCCTCTTCCTGGGGGTTGAATCCCTCCTATGTTCCAGGACACTAGTCTTAGATTAACCACTCAAAAAAAAAAAAATGTTTTCTTTTCTTCCCCTCTTCTAAAAAAAAAAAAAAAAGGGAAAGGAAATTCCTCCCCCCCCCCCAGGGGTACTGACACTCATCTACTAGCAGGAATAAGCTTGACCTGAAATGCTTAAAACAATAATTCAACAATATTATTTTATACTTAACCTGAGAGCTACTGCTCCCTAAAAGGCATAATAGCAAATAAACAATCACACTTTCATGGATAAACTGAGATATGTTCACTCTGCTATAAATTAAAAATAAAAATATTAACCTCCTCATTGATTACAAAAAATAATATCTAAACCTTCTACCGTAGGATCTTATTCGACCCCTTTACTCTGGCAAAAAGCCTGAATTTCTTCAGGTCTGCTGAAAATATTAATTTCACCATCCATATCAACAATAATCTTGGCCAGGTAGACAAGTCTTGCTTTGAAATTGGCCTTGATCAATTAAGAACAAAATGGTGCCATTTCCCTACGTTTATTCTGGGTTTCAACGGAAAAATCCTGAAATAGTAGAATCTTATGTGGCCCTATCATAATCTTGTTATTTGTACGGTAAAGCCTCAGAATATAGAACTTGACTTGGTAGTTCAGAAATCTAATAATCACTACTCTTGGTTTGGCTGATCCATCAGGGTTCTTTCTTGCTATTCCCAATCTATGGGCTCTTACTGCCGACCAACTGGGGCGATCTAGTGGAAGCAAAGTTGATTAAGTCCTGGAATTCCCTAGTCTCCAGTAACCCCACCACCCTAAGATTGTTACGGCGGGACCTATCTTCTAATTCTTCCAATTTCCAATTAATTGAACTTAATTTACTTTCTTGGGAGTTCACTACTTGGTCCATAGCTAGTGATCTATCTTCAAGGTCAGAGACCCTTGTTTCTAATTTGTTCATTCAAGCAGAAAACTTTTTAACTTCACTAGTCAGTAAAACCATCTCCTGTCTTAGTGACTCAAATTGTGGGGTTATAAGTGCTGAAATTTGTTGGATTAACACTGTGTTATCCTGATTAGCCATACCTGTTTCACTGTGTGCCTCTAAAGTACCATCATTGGGTTTCAATTTCTTGTCTCTCTGTTTTGGTGGCATAGTGGGTGAGTTGGTTTTAGAGTGAGAAATAAATCTTTCCATAAAAAATCAGTAGTGATAAAATCAGTAGTGAGAAAAAAAAAAAAAAGGGGTGGAGCCTAGTGGGTCTAGCCACTGATTGGGTCTGTGTGTGCTCGTGAGAAAAGTCCACTAATCTACTTGTAGAAGTAAAGTGTAAGTAAATACAGAGCTGTGACAACAAATGTGTTTTATATTTATGCATGTATATCAGAATGTGTGAGCATAAATAATACTACCTTTAAGAGGGTAGCACAAACCCACACTATCCTTTATAAGATTCACATCAAGTGGAAAGCGTATCGCTTAGCTTTCCGTTCCAGGAAAATAGGTGAATATAGTGAATAAGAGGAAACAGAGAGAACCTAGACGTAGGACACCTATAGTGCTAAATAAAAATAGGTGAATATAGTGAATAAGAGGAAACAGAGAGAACCTAGACGTAGGACACCTATAGTACTAAATAAAAATAGGTGAATATAGTGAATAAGAGGAAACAGAGAGAACGTAGACGTAGGACACCTATAATACTAAATATTAAAAGAAAGTTAATTGGTATGTGTCAAAATTCTCTACAATCTAAACAACCTGGATAGTAATCCAAATACCTAGACAAGGGCTTTACTAGCAAGCCCTTGTTCTTGTACCTCCCCTACTGTTGTTTGCTAGTCACTCCCACCTATACTGCAGGGATTAAACAAATATTTATAACCCAAATCAACAAAATCTTAATATCTCAGGCCAGAAGTACGTTCTATCTATAGGCCCAAAGTATCAACCCCCCCTTATGGTAGGTCTTTGACTGTATCATCTGGCGGGCATTCAACGGTAATAACAATGCTTTCACAAAGTCAAAATTTTAGAATTAAACCAGAAATGTCCCTACCAAACCGCTATGCATAGAGAAAACCTTAAAAAGACCAAGGAAAGGGAGAGAAAAAACCCCAAGAATATACATTTGCAATTATAGCAGTAAAAGGAGCCTAATTCTGCATTAGGTTTTAATGAGTGTCCAAAGTCCGACTAGAAAAGAGTGAGCTAACAAGAGTTTACTTATAGCAAGATTAGTAGTGAGGTTAGTGCAAATATTGCAGCAGCTTGTTATTTCACTGGCTTTCCAAGCCACAGCAGATGTTAGTATTACATTTTTGGTAGCTATTCGGCCTAGGCAACTTTCCAGATCCCAGTTCAGAGCATTTATATCCTCAATTCAAATACCCAAGACCTTGTTGCCTTTAATATTGTATCCTGCTGTAAGCGTTTAGCTTATCCTATACAGTCTCCTGTTAATGGCATTCTCTTGTTATAGAGCCAATTCCTGTTCTTTACGTTGACTTGTTATACTACAGTCTCCTTTATTGTCTATATGCGTCAAGCCAAAGTTAGTATAGCAGCCAGAAGTGTAGCTTGTTATTTTGTTAGCATTCAATACACCAGCAGAAATCAGTCTTGCAGAGATTATATGTCTAGTCAGTCTAGGCTACCTTCCGGATGCCCTCTTTCAGGCTGTTGTAACATCAGTTCTAATAACCAGCACCTTATCACTTTTAATGGACCCTCCTGTTGTTATCAGAGGAGCTCCACGTTGGTTGTCTTGAAGATGGAGCCGCTCTGCACCGGATGGATGAAGATAGAAGATGCCGTCTGGATGAAGATTTCTGCGGGCTTGGATGAAGACTTTGGCCACTTCGTTGAGGACTCCTCCCGGCTTCTTGGAGGATGGATGTTGGATCTTCAAAACTGTAAGTAAATCTTCTGGGGTTAGTGTTAGGATTTTTTAAGGGTTTATTGGGTGGGTTTTAGTTTTAGATTAGGACTTGGGCTGCAATAGAGCTAAATGCCCTTTTAAGGGCAATGCCCATCCAAATGTCCTTTTCAGGGCAATGGGGAGCTTAGGTTTTATTATATTAGCTTTTTATTTGGGGGGTTGGTTGTGTGGGTGGTGGGTTTTACTGTTGGGGGGTATTTGTATTTTTTTTTTACAGGTAAAAGAGCTGATTTCTTTGGAGCAATGCCCCGCAAAAGGCCCTTTAAAGGGCTATTTGTAGTTTATTGTAGGTTAGGGTTTTTTTTTTTTATTTTGGGGGGCTTTTTATTTTCATAGGTCCCTTAGATTAGGTGTAATTAGTTTAAAGCTTTGATAATTTATTTTTTATTTTTTGTAACTTAGTGTTTATTTTTTTGTGTAACTTAGTGTTTGTTATTTTTTGTAACTTAGTTGTTAGTTTTTGGTAACTTAGTAATTTTTTAGTGTAGATTTAAATTATTTGAGTAGAGTTAGGTGTTTAAATATATAATAGTTATTTTAATTTGTAGTTTTATGTAATTTTAGTATAAAAGTTAGGTTAGATTAATTATTAATTTAATATAGTTTAATGTAATTTTATTATAATAGGGTGGGTTAATTATTAGTTTAATATAGTTTAATGTAATTTTAAAGGTAAGTTTAAATTTATTATAAGATAGGGATGAGTTAATATTTAATATAAAGTTAGCAGGTTGATAGGTTTAGGGGTTAATAGTTTAATTTAGTTTATGGCGATGTGGGGGGCTGGCGGTTTAGGGGTTAATACATTTATTTAGTTGCGGTGGGCTCCGGGAGCGGCAGGATAGGGGTTATTGACTTTATGCAGGTGGCGGCGGTATAGGGGGTGGCAGATTAGGAATTAACAAGTATAATTAGGTGGTGGTAGGCTCCGGGAGCGGAGGAATAGGGGTTAATAACTTTATTAGAGTTGCAGTGGGCTCCGGGAGTAGCGGGATAGGGGTTAATAACTTTATTTAGTTGCGGCGGTGTCTGGGAGCGGCGGTATAGGGGTTAATCAGTTTAGTATAGTGTGGGTGTTTAGTGACAGTATACAAATAAAGCTGAGAAAAAGCCGAAGAGCAGTGAGATTGATGACTGTTAGTTAACAACAGTCCGCTGCTCATCGCCCCATACTTGGTGCGCGACTTTTTGACAGCTTTACTTTTTGGTAACTATGGAGAGTGTATTCAGGTCCGTGGCAGCGATGTTAGGCGATGTCAGGCGAGCGTATTGGTGCCGGCGAATGCAGCACAGTTGACGCTTTGATAAGTAGGCCCCAATGTGTTCAATAAAATTAGCAGCTGTAAAAAAGAGAATTGAAAGTATAATGTGCACAATTTTTTTATAAAAGTACATAGCAAAATGCAAATTAGTGCTGCTGAATATTTTGAAAAATTATTTTTTAAATGAATGACAATAATATTATAATGAAACAATTGAAATTATACAATAAAATGTATTAAAATAAGGAGGAAAAATGCATTTAACATACACAGTGAAAATCATATTTGATGTACAACGCAACTCAAAACGGAAAACAAAATGTACTTTATTTTCCTATTGTAAAATAAGTCTCTCAGCCTTGGTGAGTGGGCTGTACAGGGAAAATCTTGTACGTACCCAAAGTTCTCTAACTGGTCAAACTCTCTAAGCAAGTTACACATGCAAGGCTCACCATTTTATGTTAATATTTGTACGTTGTTGCTTTTCAAAATACTGAACAAATTGTACTGATAGAAAATATAGGGGGAATTGTTTGTGAATGAAATGCTGAAAACATCACAATTTGTCACTACCTGTCTCTTGCAAGATTCTACTTTTCAGGGAGTTTCATCTCTGAAGTAGGCAGCTCGCCAAACACTGGGACAGGCTCAGCCCCTTTAATAGAGAATTTAGTGATTTTTGGCCTTGCCAGGATTGGTATGGTGACTTCACTCCAAGCTAGTGAGAATGAAGCCCTAAATGCTTTTGGACCCTTCTAAGTATTGTATATTTGCTCATATTTGCTTGTTTTCAGATATGTGAGATAATAATATTGTACACATCTAATGCCCCACAGATTTCCTTTGCCATATTTGTTGAATCTTTTCCTATCTAACTACCGATGGACGTAATGATCTAAATTGTTCTTCTGACAAATTACCTTTTAATCTGTGTTGTTTAGTTGTATAATATTTGAAGAAACGCAGAGTTGATTTTGCATCTAACATTAATTCTATTTCACACCATTCCCTTATAATCAAGTAGCGTAGCAACTCTTAGGTTGGCACTTTCTCCATTTGACATCTAAAATATTAAGCAGCTTTAAAAAAAGAGTGCGCTTCAAAGAAAACTACTAGAAAATCAAATTATTGTAGATCATTTAAAAGTTTATATGTAAATTTAATCACATAACCACACAAACATTCTAAATAAAAAGCATATTTGCAAGATTCTAGTTGAAATAAAATAATAAAACCACCACTGCGAAGATAATCTATTCAGCGGTGATGAGTAAAAGTCATTATTAACTGCACAGATGTTATAGTTGAACTAATAGTAATGCCCAGTTTCCTTTATTTAACATTGATGTCCCTTGACAAATTTCCTTAAGCAATTATCAAAGCAATCTTACTCAATCTCATTCCGCAACTATTTCATCCTTGTAAACTCCCCTCCACAGGTGTTACACTTTTTAACGATAGCAGAATGGTATCTTTTATCCCCAACTAACCTGACACTGGTGATACACAGTGCACGTGAGTGGTCATATAATAGGAGGCAGCCAATCAGAGAGACGGAATGACGCTTATCAGAACTGTGTTAGGTGTCTGCTCTGTAAAATAATTGCCACGAAGGTTTCTTTTAACAAATGATTGTTTACTGAAATACAAACAGTATAAGATTCATATTTAATTCATGAAAATAGCTCTTAAAATCCAAACAAACACTTTATGGCGTCTTTTCCAAATTTGAGCCGCCTTTTTCACTTTATCTCAGAGCCACTTTACTGAGCATCCTCTCTCATCTGAGGGTTTTATTATTGTATTATTTTAACTAGAATCTTGCAAATATGCTTTATATTTATAATGTATTTGTGTTTATGTGATTTAATTTACATAATAACGTTTAAAATTGACTTTCTACAATAATTAGATTTTCTAGTAGTTTGGTTTGGAAAACACACTTATTTAAAGCTCTTTAACACTATAGAACTAGAGCTGGGACTTTAATATTTCTTTGAATTTAAAATCGGAATAGCTGGCTATTTACATATTACAATATCTGTGTACATTTTTCTACAATTCCAAAGTAGAACTCCATCTCTTGCTTAAAGGGACAGTCTACACCAGAATTGTTATTGTTTTAAAAGATAGATAATCCCTTTATAACCAATTCCCCAGTTTTGCATAACCAACACAGTTATAATAATATACTTTTAACCTCTGTTATTATCTTGTATCTATGCCTCTGCAAACTGCCCCTTTATTTCAGTTCTTTTGACAGACTTGCAGTTTAGCCAATCAGTGACTGCTCCAAGATAAATTTACGTGCATGAGTACAGTGTTATCTATATGAAACACATGAACTAACACCCTTTTGGTGAAAAACTGTTAAAAGGCATTCTGAAAAGAGGTGGCCTTCAAGGTCTAAGAAACCTCCTAGGTTAAGCTTTCAACTAAGAATACCAAGAGAACAAAGCAAAATTGGTGATAAAAGTAAATTGGAAAATTGTTTAAAATTACATGCTCTATCTAAATCATGAAAGTTTATTTTGGACTAGACTGTCCCTTTAACTGAAATGTAATAACACATGTATTAAATAGTGTTGAATAGCTGGACTGGCTGAGTTTATCCAACAAAGGGAACTGCATATCATTTCTGTAAAATTCACCTTAAAGAGACAGTCTTCTCCAGAATTATTATTGTTTAAAAATATAGATAATCCCTTTATTACCCAATCCCCAGTAAAGATAGACAATCCCTAAACTCCCCAGTTTTGGATAACCAACACTGTTATATTAATACACTTTTTACCTCTGTGATTACCTTTTATCTAAGCCCCTGCAGAATGCCCCCTTACTTTAGTTCTTTTTACAGACTTGCATTTTAGCCAATCAATGCTGACTCCACAGGAGTGAGCACAATGTTATTTATATGTCACTAATGAACTAGCAATCAGACATGGAGAAAAGGTCGAGGAGCACTTCAAAATAAAACTTCACTTTTATTCAATCCAATATAAAAGGTGAATGTTTACAAAATTAGAGTGAATTTTGCAGATGTCAGCTACCCAGCTGACATGTTTCGACTTTTACGCCGTAATGATAGCTGTACATTACCATGTGCACCTTACTCCAGGTAAAATGGACATGCCTTGTCCTAATTGGTTAGAACATTTCTGACATTATGCACTATACCCCTGCAATTCCTAATCAAACCACAGTCAAACACAGTATACTAATACATATTTAACGCCTTCAGCCTGTATAACAGACTTTAAACTTGGTATCAAATAAAATGCACAAATACAAACAGTTGATATCTCGAGTCTATTAACATCAATAACACGAATATAGTAGAAACAAAGGGTTGGTTATATGACAATACATACTGCTCATTATATAATATTATGATTTCATTTTTATCCCCTCTATCCCCTGTTTGTATTTGTTTATTTTATTTGATACTGAGTTTAAAGTGTGTTATACAGGCTGAAGATGTTAAATATGTATTAGTATACTGTGGTTTGACTGTGGGTTGATTAGGAATTGCAGGTGGCAGGTGTATAGTGCATGATGTCAGAAATGTTCTAACCAATTAGGATAAGGCATGCCCTTTTTAACTAGAGTAAGGTGCATATAGTAACATATAGTTATGATTATGGCTTAAAAGTCGAAACGCGCTGGATAGCTGACATCTGCAAAATTCACCTTAATTTTGTAAACATTCACCTTTTATATCGTGTTGAATAGAAGTGAAGTTTTATTTTGAAGTGCTCCTCAACCTTTTCTCCATGTCTGATTGTATCTGAGCCGTGAGTAGAGCAGTGAAATATCTTCGCTGGCAAGGTTTGGGCGCACAGAGGGAGACAGCAGATACAGAGGACAGCAGAGGGGTTTAAACAGTGGAGGTGATGTCACCAAAGGGCGCTCAGATGCCACAGACGCCAGTGAGTTGGAGATCAGCAACAAACTTTGGCGATAGGGAAGTCCAACGAGGGGAGAAGAGCGGTGTATACCACGGAAGAATGGACTGTAAGATTGCAGCCAGTGGAGCAGCGGAAAAGGCAGAGAACCTTGCTGTGTGTCACCTGCACTCCCTGAGGATCGGATTCCCGATTCTTTGGACTCAACAACAAAAGCAGTAAGAAGTTTGCTTTGTTTTGCCTATGGTTACACTGTGTCCCACTGTCCATCCTGATATTTATCTATGAATATAGCGTCTTCCCTGTGAGTGTGTTTTCATTGTCAGAGGATTAGGGGTGAGTTTTTTCTCCAGTTGCACTGGGGGACTGTTTTGTTTGACTAATTAACTAGCGTTGTCTAGCTGTGAAAAACTGTCAAAATGCATTAAGATAAGAGGCGGTTCAAGGGCTTAGAAATTAGCATATGAGCCTACCTAGGTTTAGCATTCAACAAAGAGTACCAAGAGAACAAAGCAAATTTGATGATAAAAGTACATTGAAAAGTTGATTAAAATGACTGCCCTATCTAAAACATGAAAGTTTAATGTTGACTAGACTTTCCCTTTAATGTTTTGTTACATGTTTGAATACTTAGAGATTTCTGAAAATAAACTTAAATGACACTGAGTTCAATACATCAAGCTGTTAGTTACAATGTACAAATAAATTGCATTAAAAAGTTATAAGGGCTCTATTATATAAGTCTCAGTTGTTAAAAAAGGCAGCAAATAGCTTTAAACACACACACACACACACATATATATATATATATATATATACATACAGATGTCTAAGTATTTGTATGTATATATATGTTTAGATGTGTGTACGATAAGTATTTGTGTTTTACTGTAAAATTATTGTACACATTTAACATTTCAGTGTTATTTTCTTACAGGATAATGTCCTTTTTATTGCATTCCTATAGATATTTAGTTATATAAATGTATTTTGCATGAACATTATTAGATATATATATCAGTTGGGTTAGCGCGTGAGAATGGGTATTAGTTGTTCGTTTTCTTTGTTTTTGCGCTCCATGGAAGTCTATATGAGTAGAAGTTAACATGGTGACAATATATTTTTAGTGAGTGTCGGGTTTACGCTCTCACATAACCTTTTACTTTTAACTTTCAACTTGAAATGCAAGCCCAACCGGACATGCGCAAAAAAGGTTCCTTCTAGCATATTTTACCCTCGAGTAGGAGCACTAAATTGTGCACTACTTGTCATCTAGCCCATGACTGGGGTGATTCTGCTCTGGCATGATTGGCTCTATGAGAGGTGTTGTACAAGAGATTGCTTGTGCAACCATACATGTGCACTGCAGATGCTGCTTGCTTACCACAATCTCAGGTGAGCAGGTTTTCTGATAGAAAACCTTATTGTTTCAGACAATGATTTATGAGGCCCCAATCACAGGAGGGGAGATAGATCCATAACTGTGTCGCTTCTTGGATGTAACATTCTCCATTAAGGATGAGCTAGTCCTTAGCTAAAATAAATGTTACACAACAGCACAAAAACTATTTGTAATTAGACATATGGTTAGAGATAGCGTTAGGATTAGTAATAAGGGAATATTTAGAGTTACGTCCAGTGCTGGATCTGAGAGCAATAACCATTGGGTTAGTGTTGGGTCAGTATATGGAAAATAGTTAGGATTAAGATCAATATAAAAACTGAAAGAATTATATTACATTAAGGGACACTTTATCAGATTTTCTGTTCATAGATAAAAAAAAAGTGCCCTAATATGTATTTGCTGATTTTCTGCCTCACATGGAACGCAGATTATTAACAATCGCCTAGATTTAGAGTTTTGTCGGTAAAAACCCGCGTAGCTAACGCTGCTTTTTTTTCCAGCGCACCCTTAAGAAAAAGCTGGTATTTAGAGTTGTCTGAGTGGCTGCGTTAAGTTCAGAAAAGGGAGCGTTGAGCATAATTTAGCGCCACTTCAACCCTCAATACCAGCGTTGCTTACGGTAGCGGTAAGATGGAAAAACGTGCTCGTACACGGTATCCCCATAGGAAACAATGGGGCTGAGCTGGCTGCAAAAAAACCTAACACCTGCAAAAAGCAGCGTTCAGCTCCTAACGCAGCCCCATTGTTTCCTATGGGGAAACACTCTCTAAGTCTGCACCTAACACACTAACATGAACCCCAAGTCTAAACACCCCTAACCTTACACTTATTAACCCATAATCTGCCGCCCCCGCTATCGCTGACACCTGCATAATATTATTAACCCCTAATCTGCCTCTCCGGACACTGCCGTAACCTACATTATAGCTATGAACCCCTAATCTACTGCCCCTAACATCGCCAACACCTATATTATATTTATTACCCCCTAATCTGCCCCCCCCAACGTCACTGACACCTACCTACACTTATTAGCCCCTAATCTGCTGACCGGACCTCGCCGCCACTATAATAAATGTATTAACCCCTAAACCGCCGCACTCCCGCCTCGCAAACACTATAATAAATTGTATTAACCCCTAATCTGCCCTCCCTAACATCGCCGCCACTTACCTACAATTATTAACCCCTAATCTCCCACCCACAACGTCACCGCTACTATAATAAATGCATTAACCCCTAAACCTAAGTCTAACCCTAACCCTAACACCCCCCTAACATAAATATAATTTAAATTAAATGAAATAATATTCCTATAATTAAATAAATTATTCTTATTTAAAGCTAAATACTTACCTACGGCTAGATTTAGAGTTTTGTCGGTAACAACCCGCGTAGCTAACGCTGGCTTTTTTCTGGCCGCACCTTTAAAATAACTCTGGTATTGAGAGTCCACAGAATGGCTGCGTTAGGCTCCAAAAAAGGAGCGTAGAGCATATTTAACGCAACTTCAACTCTCGATAACAGAGTTGCTTACGGAAGCGGCCAGCTTCAAAAACGTGCTCGTGCACGATTCCTCCATAGGAAACAATGGGGCTGTTTGAGCTGAAAAAAAACCTAACACCTGCAAAAAGCCACGTTCAGCTCCTAACGCAGCCCCATTGTTTGCTATGGGGAAACACTTCCTACATCTGCACCTAACACTCTAACATGTACCCCGAGTCTAAACACCCCTAACCTTACACTTATTACCCCCTAATCTGCCGCCCCCGCTATCGCTGACCCCTGCATATTATTATTAACCCCTAATCTGCCGCTCCGTACACCGCCGCTACTTACATTATCCCTATGTACCCCTAATCTGCTGCCCTGACATCGCCGACCCCTATATTATATTTATTAACCACTAATCTGCCCCCCACAACGTCGCCTCCACCTGCCTACACTTATTAACCCCTAATCTGCCGAGCGGACCGCACCGCTATTATAATAAAGGTATTAACCCCTAATCCGCCTCACTAACCCTATAATAAATAGTATTAACCCCTAATCTGCCCTCCCTAACATCGCCGACACCTAACTTCAAACATTAACCCCTAATCTACCGACTGGAGCTCACCACTATTCTATTAAATGTATTAACCCCTAAAGCTAAGTCTAACCCTAACACTAACACCCCCCTAAATTAAATATAATTTAAATCTAACAAAATTAATTAACTCTTATTAAATAAATTATTCCTATTTAAAGCTAAATACTTACCTGTAAAATAAATCCTAATATAGCTACAATATAAATAATAATTATATTATAGCTATTTTAGGATTTATATTTATTTTACAGGTAACTTTGTATTTATTTTAACCAGGTACAATAGCTATTAAATAGTTAAGAACTATTTAATAGCTAAAATAGTTAAAATAATTACACATTTACCTGTAAAATAAATCCTAACCTAAGTTACAATTAAACCTAACACTACACTATCAATAAATAAATTAAATAAAATACCTACAATTACCTACAATTAAACCTAACACTACACTATCAATAAATTAATTAAATACAATATCTACAAATAAATACAATTAAATAAACTAACTAAAGTACAAAAAATAAAAAAGAACTAAGTTACAAAAATAAAAAAATATTTACAAACATTAGAAAAATATTACAACAATTTTAAACTAATTACACCTACTCTAAGCCCCCTAATAAAATAACAAAGCCCCCCAAAATAAAAAAATGCCCTACCCTATTCTAAATTACAAAAGTTCAAAGCTCTTTTACCTTACCAGCCCTGAACAGGGCCCTTTGCGGGGCATGCCCCAAGAAATTCAGCTCTTTTGCCTGTAAAAAAACACATACAATACCCCCCCAAAATTACAACCCACCACCCACATACCCCTAATCTAACCCAAACCCCCCTTAAATAAACCTAACACTAAGCCCCTGAACATCTTCCTACCTTGTCTTCACCTCACCGGGTATCACACTGATCCGTCCTGGCTCCGATATCTTCATCCAACCCAAGAGGGGGCTAGACATCCATCATCCGACGGCTGAAGAAGTCCAGAAGAGGCTCCAAAGTCTTCATCCTATGCGGGAAGAAGAGTAGATCCGGACCGGCAACCATCTTCTTCCAAGCGGCATCTTCTATCTTCATCCGATGAGGACCGGCTCCATCTTGAAGACCTCCACCGCGGACCCATCTTCTTCCGACGACGACTTCCCGACGAATGACGGTTCCTTTAAGGGAAGTCATCCAAGATGGCGTCCCTCGAATTCCGATTGGCTGATAGGATTCTATCAGCCAATCGGAATTAAGGTAGGAAAATTCTGATTGGCTGATGGAATCAGCCAATCAGAATCAAGTTCAATCCGATTGGCTGATTCAATCAGCCAATCAGATTCAGCTTGCATTCTATTGGCTGTTCCAATCAGCCAATAGAATGCAAGCTCAATCTGATTGGCTGATCGGATCAGCCAATCGGATTGAACTTGATTCTGATTGGCTGATTCCATCAGCCAATCAGAATTTTCCTACCTTAATTCCGATTGGCTGATAGAATCCTATCAGCCAATCGGAATTCGAGGGACGCCATCTTGGATGACGTCCCTTAAAGGAACCGTCATTCGTCGGGAAGTCGTCGTCGGAAGAAGATGGGTCCGCGGTGGAGGTCTTCAAGATGGAGCCGGTCCTCATCGGATGAAGATAGAAGATGCCGCTTGGAAGAAGATGGTTGCCGGTCTGGATCTACTCTTCTTCCCGGATAGGATGAAGACTTTGGAGCCTCTTCTGGACTTCTTCAGCCATCGGATGATGGATGTCTAGCCCCCGCTTGGGCTTAGATGAAGATTTCGGAGCCTGGAACGATCGGTGATACCTGGCATGGTGAAGACAAGGTAGGAAGATCTTCAGGGGCTTAGTGTTAGGTTTATTTAAGGGGGGTTTGGGTTAGATTAGGGGTATGTGGGTGGTGGGTTGTAATGTTGGGGGGGGGGTATTGTATGTGTTTTTTTACAGGCAAAAGAGCTGAATTCTTTGGGGCATGCCCCGCAAAGGGCCCTGTTAAGGGCTGGTAAGGTAAAAGAGCTTTGAACTTTAGTAATTTAGAATAGGGTAGGGCATTTTTTTTATTTTGGGGGTCTTTGTTATTTTATTAGGGGGCTTAGAGTAGGTGTAATTAGTTTAAAATTGTTGTAATATTTTTCTGATGTTTGTAAATATTTTTTTTATTTTTTGTAACTTAGTTCTTTTTTATTTTTTGTACTTTAGTTAGTTTATTTAATTGTATTTATTTGTAGATATTGTATTTAATTAATTTATTGATAGTGTAGTGTTAGGTTTAATTGTAGGTAATTGTAGGTATTTTATTTAATTAATTTATTGATAGTGTAGTGTTAGGTTTAATTGTAGGTAATTGTAGGTATTTTATTTAATTAATTTATTGATAGTGTAGTGTTAGGTTTAATTGTAACTTAGGTTACGATTTATTTTACAGGTAATTTTGTAATTATTTTAACTATTTTAGCTATTAAATAGTTCTTAACTATTTAATAGCTATTGTACCTGGTTAAAATAAATACAAAGTTACCTGTAAAATAAATATTAATCCTAAAATAGCTATAATATAATTATAATTTATATTGTAGCTATATTAGGGTTTATTTTACAGGTAAGTATTTAGCTTTAAATAGGAATAATTTATTTAATAAGAGTTAATTTATTTTGTTAGATTTAAATTATATTTAAGTTAGGGGGGTGTTAGGGTTAGGGTTAGACTTAGCTTTAGGGGTTAATCCATTTATTAGAATAGCAGCGAGATTCGGTCGGCAGATTAGGGGTTAATAATTGAAGTTAGGTGTCGGCGATGTTAGGGAGGGCAGATTAGGGGTTAATACTATTTATTATAGGGTTATTGAGGAGGGAGTGAGGCAGATTAGGGGTTAATAACTTTATTATAGTAGCGGTGAGATCCGCTCAGCAGATTAGGGGTTAATAAGTGTAGGCAGGTGGAGGCGACGTTGAGGGGGGCAGATTAGGGGTTAATAAATATAATATAGGGGTCGGCGGTGTTAGGGGCAGCAGATTAGGGGTACATAAGTATAACGTAGTTGGCTGTCGGCAGATTAGGGGTTAAAAAAATGTAATCGAGTGGCGGCGATGTGGGGGGACCTCGGTTTAGGGGTGCATAGGTAGTTTATGGGTGTTAGTGTACTTTAGAGCACAGTAGTTAAGAGCTTTATAAACCGGCATTAGCCCAGAAAGCTCTTAACTACTGACTTTTTTCTGCGGCTGGAGTTTTGTCGTTAGAATTCTAACGCTCACTTCAGCCACGACTCTAAATACCGGAGTTAGAAAGATCCCATTGCAAAGATAGGATACGCAATTGATGTAAGGGGATCTGCGGTATTGAAAAGCCGCGGTTGAAAAGTGAGCGTTAGACCCTTTCCTGACTGACTCCAAATACCGGCGGTAGCCTAAAACCAGCATTAGGAGCCTCTAACGCTGGTTTTCACGGCTACCGCCAAACTCCAAATCTAGGCCCTAGAAAATAATCCCTAATATAGCTGCAATATAAATAATAATTACATCGTATCTATTTTAGGATTTATTTTTATTTTGCAGGCAACTTTGTATTTATTTTAACTAGGTACAATAGCTATTAAATAGTTATTAACTATTTAATAGCTACCTAGTTAAAATAATTTCAAAATTACATGTAAAATAAATCCTAACCTAAGTTACAATTAAACCATACACTACACTATCATTAAATTAATTAAATAAATTACTTACAATTAGCTAAACTAAAATAAAATTAAATAAACTAATCTATAATACAAAAAAAACCCCACTAAATTACAAAAAATAAAAAAATATTACAAGAAGTTTAAACTAATTACACCTAATATAAGCCCCCTAATAAAATAAAAAAGCCCCCCAAAATAAAAAAATACCCTACCCTATTCTAAATTAAAAAGTAATCAGCTCTTTTACCAGCCCTTAAAAGGGCTTTTTGCGGGGCATTGCCCCAAAGTAATCAGCTCTTTTACCTGTAAAAAAAATACAATCCCCCACTCAACATTAAAACCCACCACCCACATACCCCTACTCTAACCCACCCAAACCCCCTTAAATAAACCTATCGCTAACCCCCTGAAGATCTCCCTACCTTGAGTCGTCTTCACCCAGCCGAGCCGAAATCTTCATCCAAGGTGCGCAGAGGAGGTCCTTCATCCGGTAGAAGTCTTCATCCAGACGATAGGGGGTAGTTATCAAGCCGTCAACCTCAAATACACTGGAATTCCGCAGCGTATTTGTGGCGAGGCTGATTCGCCTTAGTTATCAAAGGCTAGAGACTGGCAAAAGTAGAATTCTGTGAAGTAAGCTTCGATCCGCCGGACTCAGTCCGACACAGATTGATTCTTACGTCACTCCAGATGTTCCGCACACAAGTGCGGCACAATCTGACTACTTTTGGGAGTTATCAAAAAACTAGCAGGTATGCTCGGCACTTTTCCGGCCCAGCGTACCTGGTTTTCAATCCGCCGCCCTGGAGGCGGCGGATTCCATAGGAATCAATGGGAGTCTGACCATAGCGAAAGTACAAGTTCGCTGCTGCCAGATATCACATTGATTCCTATGGGAGCTGTCTACACCTAACACCCTAACATGTACCCCAAGTCTAAACACCCCTAATCTGTCCCCCCTACACCACCGCAACTAAATAAATTCATTACCCCCTAAACCGCCACCCCTGGAGCCCACCGCCACTATATTAAACATGTTAATCCCCTATACCGGCGCCCCCGGAGCCCCCCGCAACTAAATACATTTATTACCCCCTAAACTGCCGCTCCCGGAGGCCACCACCACTATAATAAACTGTTTAACCCCTAAACCGCCGCTCCCTGACCCCGCCGCAACTATAATAAATGTATTAACCCCTAAACCGCTGCTCCCGGACACCGCCGCAACCTACATTATACCTAGTAACCCCTATCCTGCCCCCCCTATACCGCCGCCCTCTATAATAAAGTTATTAACCCCTATCCTGCTGATCCCGCACCTCGCAGCAACTAAATAAATAGTTTAACCGCTAAACCTCTGCTCCCGGACCCTGCCGCAGCCTATATTAAATTTATTAACCCCTAATCTGCCCCCCCTACACCGTCGCCACCTATAATACATTTATTAACCCCTATCCTGCCCCCTACTACACCACCGCCACTGTAATAAATTTATTAACCCATAAACCTAAGTCTAACACTAACCCTAACACCCCCCTAACTTAAATATTAATTAAATAAATCTAAGTAATATTTCTATTATTAACTAAATTAATTATATTTAAAACTAAATACTTACCTATAAAATAAACCCTAATATAGCTACAATATAAATAATAATTATATTGTAGCTATCTTAGGATTTATTTTTATTTTATAGGTAACTTTCAATTTATTTTAACTAGGTACAATAGCTATTAAATAGTTATTAACTATTTAATAGCTACCTAGCTAAAATAAAGAGAAATTTACCTGTAAAATAAAAACTGACCTAAGTTACAATTATACCTAACACTACACTATACTTAAATAAATTATTCCTATTTAAAACTAAATACTTACCTGTAAAATAAACCCTAAGATAGCTACAATGTAATTAATAATTACATTGTAGCTATTTTAGGATTTATATTTATTTTACAGGTAACTTTGTATTTATTTTAGCTAGTTAGAATAGTTATTAAATAGTTATTAACTATTTAATAACTACCTAGCTAAAAGAAATACAAAATTACCTGTAAAATAAATCATAACCTAAGTTACAATTAAACCTAACACTACACTATCATTAAATAAATTTAATAAATTAACTACAAATAACTACAATTAAATACAATTACATAAACTAACTAAAGTACAAAAAATAAAAAAAGCTAAGTTACAAAAAATAAAAAAATAGGTTACAAACATTTAAAAAATATTACAACAATTTTAAGCTAATTACACCTAATCTAAGCCCCCTAATAAAATAACAAAGCCCCCAAAATAAAAAAATTCCCTACCCTATTCTACATTAAAAAAGTTCAAAGTTCTTTTACCTTACCAGCCCTTAAAAGGACCTTTTGTGGGGCATGCCCCAAAGAAAACTGCTCTTTCGCCTGTAAAAGAAAAATACCCCCCCCCCAACATTAAAACCCACCACCCACATACCCCTAATCTAACCCAAACTCCCCTTAAAATAACCTAACACTAATCCCCTGAAGATCATCCTACCTTGAGTCGTCTTCACTCAGCCGAGCCACCGATGGAACCGAAGAGGAGATCCGGAGCGGCAGAAGTGATCCTCCAAGGGGCGCTGAAGAAATCTTCCATCCGATGAAGTGATCCTCCAGGCGGTGCTGAAGAAGTCTTCCATCCGGGTGATGTCATCTTCCAAGCGGCGCTGAAGAAGTCTTCTATCCGGGCGATGTCATCTTCCAAGCGGGGTCTTCAATCTTCAATCTTCATCCCGCCGACGCGGACATCCTTCTTTCCCGACGGACTACCGACGAATGAAGGCTCCTTTAAGGGACGTCATCAAAGATGGCGTCCCTTCAATTCTGATTGGCTGATAGGATTCGGATTGAACTTCAATCTGATTGGCTGATTCAATCAGCCAATCAGATTTTTCCTACCTTAATTCCGATTGGCTGATAGAATCCTATCAGCCAATCGGAATTGAAGGGACGCCATCTTGGATGACGTCCCTTAAAGGAGCCTTCATTCATCGGTAGTCCATCGGGAAAGAAGGATGTTCCACGTCGGCAGGATGAAGATTGAAGATTGAAGACCCCGCTTGGAAGATAACATCACCCGGATAGAAGACTTCTTCAGCGCCGCTTGGAAGATGACATCGCCCGGATGGAAGACTTCTTCAGTGCAGCCTGGAGGATCACTTCATCGGATGGAAGATTTCTTCAGCGCCCCTTGGAGGATCACTTCTGCCGCTCCGGATCTCCTCTTTAGTTCCATCGGTGGCTCGGCTGAGTGAAGACGACTCAAGGTAGGATGATCTTCAGGGGATTAGTGTTAGGTTATTTTAAGGGGGGTTTGGGTTAGATTAGGGGTATGTGGGTGGTGGGTTTTAATGTTGGGGGGGGGTTATTTTTCTTTAACAGGCAAAAGAGCAGTTTTCTTTGGGGCATGCCGCACAAAAGGCCCTTTTAAGGGCTGGTAAGGTAAAAGAGCTTTGAACTTTTTTAATGTAGAATAGGGTAGGGAATTTTTTTATTTTGGGGGGCTTTGTTATTTTATTAGGGGTCTTAGATTAGGTGTAATTAGCTTAAAATTGTTGTAATATTTTTTAAATGTTTGTAACCTATTTTTTTATTTTTTGTAACTTAGCTTTTTTATTTTTTGTACTTTAGTTAGTTTATGTAATTGTATTTAATTGTAGTTATTTGTATTTAATTTATTTAATGATAGTGTAGTGTTTAATTGTAACTTAGGTTAGGATTTATTTTACAGGTAATTTTGTATTTCTTTTAGCTAGGTAGTTATTAAATAGTTAATAACTATTTAATAACTATTCTAACTAGCTAAAATAAATACAAGGTTACCTGTAAAATAAATATAAATCCTAAAATAGCTACAATGTAATTATTAATTACATTGTAGCTATCTTAGGGTTTATTTTACAGGTAAGTATTTAGTTTTAAAAAGGAATCATTTATTTAAGTATAGTTTAGTGTTAGGTGTAATTGTAACTTAGGTTAGTTTTTATTTTACAGGTAATTTTCTCTTTATTTTAGCTAGGTAGCTATTAAATAGTTAATAACTATTTAATAGCTATTGCACCTAGTTAAAATAAATTGAAAGTTACCTATAAAATAAAAATAAATCCTAAGATAGCTACAATATAATTATTATTTATATTGTAGCTATCTTAGGGTTTATTTTAAAGGTAAGTATTTAGTTTTAAATAGGATTAATTTAGTTAATAATAGAAATATTATTTAGATTTATTTAATTAATATTTAAGTTAGGGGGGTGTTAGGGTTAGTGTTAGATTTAGGTTTAGGGGTTAATAAATTTATTACAGTGGTGGCGGTGTAGTGGGGGGCAGGATAGGGGTTAATAAATGTATTATAGGTGGTGACGGTGTAGGGGGGGCAGATTAGGGGTTAATAAATTGAATATAGGTTGCGGCAGGGTCCGGGAGTGGCGGTTTAGGGGTTAAACTATTTATTTAGTTGTGGCGAGGTGCGGGATCAGCAGGATAGGGGTTAATAACTTTATTATAGAGGGCGGCGGTATAGGGGGGGCAAAATAGGGGTTACTAGGTATAATGTAGGTTGCGGCGGTGTCCGGGAGCGGCGGTTTAGGGGTTAATACATTTATAAGAGTTGCGGCGGGGTCTAGGAGCAGCGGTTTAGGGGTTAGTAACTTTATTGAGTTGCGGGGGGCTCCGGGGCGCTGGTATAGGGGGTAGAACAGTGTAGTTTAGTGTGGGTGCTAAGTGACAGGCTAGCAATAAAGCTGTAAAAAAGCCGAAGAGCAGCGAGATCAGATGAGTGATAACTATCACAGTCCGCTGCTCATCGCCCCGTACTTGGTGCGCAGCTTTTTGACAGATTTATTGATAACTTAGGCGTATTTTTCAGGTCCGTGGCGGCGAATGTAGGCGAGCTTAGGCGGGCGTATTGGGCTGGCGAAGGCAGGAAAATTGACACGTTGATAAGTACCCCTCGATGTCTTCAATCTTCATCAATCTGGAACGGAGCAGAGCCATTTTCCAAGGAGCCGACGCGGAGCCATCCTCTTCATCCGGAGTCTTCTAACACAATGACGGTACCTTTAAGTGACATCATCCAAGAAGGCATCCCTTCAATTCCGATTGGCTGATAGGATTCTATCAGCCAATCGGAATTAAGGTAGGAAAAATCGAATTGGCTGATTCAATCAGCCAATCAGATTGAAGTTCAATCCAATTGGCTGATCCAATCAGCCAATCGTATTGAGCTCACATTCTATTGGCTGTTCCAATCAGCCAATAGAATGCGAGTTCAATATGATTGGCTGATTGCATCAGCCAATCGGATTGAACTTCAATCTGATTGGCTGATAGCATCAGCCAATGAGATTTTTCCTACCTTAATTCCTATTGGCTGATAGAATCCTATCAGCCAATCGAAATTGAAGGGATGCCATCTTTGATGACGTCACTTAAAGGTACCGTCATTGTGTTAGAAGAGTCCGGATGAAGAGGATGGTTCCGCGTCGGCTCCTTGGAAGATGGCTCCGCTCCGCTCCTGATGGATGAAGATTGAAGACGCCACCTCGATGAAGACTTCAACCGGATGAAGGACCTCCTCTGCGCACCTTGCATGAAGATTTCGGCCCGGTTTGGTGAAGACGACTCAATGTAGGGAGATCTTCAGGGGGTTAGCGTTAGATTTATTTAAGGGGGGTTTGGGTGGGTTAGAGTAGGGGTATGTGGGTGGTGGGTTTTAATGTTGGGGGGGTTGTATTTTTTTTACAGGTAAAAGAGCTGATTACTTTGGGGCAATGCCCCGCAAAAAGCCCTTTTAAGGGCTGGTAAAAGAGCTGATTACTTTTTAATTTAGAATAGGGTAGGGCATTTTTTATTTTAAGGGGCTTTTTTATTTTATTAGGGGGCTTAGATTAGGTGTGATTAGTTTAAACTTCTTGTAATATTTTTTTATTTTTTGTAATTTAGTGGGTTTTTTTTGTATTATAGATTAGTTTATTTAATTGTACTTTAGTTTAGCTAATTGTAGGTAATTTATTTAATTAATTTAATGATAGTGTAGTGTTAGGTTTAATTGTAACTTAGGTTAGGATTTATTTTACATGTAATTTTGAAATTATTTTAACTAGGTAGCTATTAAATAGTTAATAACTATTTAATAGCTATTGTACCTAGTTAAAATAAATACAAAGTTGCCTGTAAAATAAAAATAAATCCTAAAATAGATACAATTTAATTATTATTTATATTGTATATTAGGGTTTATTTTCTAGGTAAGTATTTAGTTTTAAATAGGATTAATTTATTTAATTATATGAATATTATTTCGTTTAATTTAAATTATATTTATGTTAGGGGGTGTTAGGGTTAGGGTTAGACTTAGGTTTAGGGGTTAAAACATTTATTATAGTAGCGGCGACATTGCAGGTGGGAGATTAGGGGTTAAAAATTGTAGGTAGGTGGCGGTGATGTTAGGGAGGGCAGATTAGGGTTTAATACAATTTATTATAGTGTTTGCGAGGCGGGAGTGCGGCGGTTTAGGGGTTAATACATTTATTATAGTGGCGGTGAGGTCCGGTCTGCAGATTAGGGGTTAATAATTGTAGTTAGGTAGCAGCAACGTTGGGGGGGCAGATTAGGGGTTAATAAATATAATGTAGGTGTCGGCGATGTTAGGGGCAGTAGATTAGGGGTTCTTAGGGATAATGTAGGTGGCAGCGGTATCCGGTCGGCAGATTAGGGGTTAAAAAATTGTATTATAGTGTTTGCGATGTGGGGGGGCCTCGGTTTAGGGGTACATAGGTAGTTTATGGGTGTTTGTATACTTTGTAGCACAGTAGTTAAGAGCTTTATATTCCCGCGTTAGCCCATAAAGCTCTTAACTTCTGACTTTTTTTGGCGGTAGGAGTCTTGTCGGTAGAGGGTCTATCGCTCACTTCTTCCAAGACTCCAAATACCAGCGTTAGGAAAATCCCATTGAAAAGATAGGATATGCAATTGACGTAAGGGGATCTGCGGTAGCCTGGAGTCACGGAAAGAAAGTGAGCGGTAGACCCTTTCCTGCCTGACTCTAAATACCAGCGGGTGGTAAAAAGCAGCGTTAGGACCCCTTAACGCTGCTTTTGACGGCTAACGCCAAACTCTAAATCTAGCCGAATATCTTTTTTTTTATTGCAGCTAAATATAATATTTAAAATATGATTTGTCCATACAAATCTGCCCTTCTGCTTTATTAGCTCATTCAGCTAATGAAAATGAGTACAGCCGTATGTGTAATGCACCATAATACATGTCTTGCGAGGTGTAACATGATTTTGAGTCCTTCTTTTCCTTGCAAAATATGTAAACTGTATTTGCTGCTGCTTAATGTATACAAAACATTTTTTTATCTTCACTATCTATATAAATAAATTTAATACAAAACTACTTTGAACAAGACTTATGTAAGAGAACACATCTGGGGTAATTAATAAATATCATGCTTAAAATTGGTGGTGATTTTCACCTGTTTAAGGACCTTTATATGTCTGCCACCTTTTCAGGGACCTAAAATGACTTCTGCCTGCTTAGGGACCTCAAATGGCTTCCACCTGTTTAGGGACCCCCAATGGCTTACACTGGTTCAAGGACCTAAAATTACTTCCTCCTGCTTAGGGACTGCCAATGGCTTATACCTTCTCAGGGACCTAAAATGACTTCCTCCTGCTTAGGGACTGCCAATGGCTTATACCTTCTCGGGGACCTAAAATGACTTCCTCCTGCTTAGGGACCCCCGATGGCTTACACCTTCTCAGGGACCTAAAATGACTTCCTCCTGCTTAGGGACCCCCGATGGCTTACACCTTCTCAGGGACCTAAAATGACTGCCACCTATTTATGGATCCCCGGTGGCTTACACCTTCTCAGGGAGCTAAAATGACTGCCACCTGCTTAGAGACCCCGGATGGTTTACACCTGCTCAGGGACCTCAAATGGCTTCCTCCTGCTTATGGACCCCCAATGGTTACACCTGTTCAGGCACTTTAAATGTCTTCCACATGTTTGTCGATCTCCAATAAATTCCACATGGAAGGGAACCCACTGGAACCTCAAAAAGTCATGTTTTTCTGTTTAAATGTAATCTCTAGCTAGAGAAACCACTAACCACCACTTAGATTATAGAACACTTTTTAATTGTTTAGCTTTTTCTTTTAGAAGTAAAAAAATGTAAAGTAGAAAAAAAGCATAACAGCTTTAAAAACAATTATATATTTAAAATTAATTTACACAGCCTATTTTTTTACCAATAATTGAAGACATTTTTTTTTTAAATGTTTTGTAGTTAATTCAATTTTTAGTCTTTTACTATCACAACCAAGATGGACTAAATGACAATTATTTTTAATAAATGAAATGAATTGGATACATTAATTCTGCCTCAGCCTACTAATAAATATAAGAGATCATTGGCTGGTGCATGGAACAACCCTATAGAGAGCTCTTTTTACTTTGGAGCTTCCTGAAATGAGAATAAATGATAACTCTGTGGGATAAATTTGAGCTTTCAAAACTAACATAAAATTTTGTATTCCATTTTTAGAGACAAATATTATTCCAACCACAACAATTATCACAAAAACAGCAACAAACAGAAATATAGTCCTACAGGCTTTGTAATGAGCCACATTCAGGGAGCGGTTCCAGCTGGAATCGTTGTGTTTTATTCTCCAGATATGTCCTAAGAGAGAAGTCACTGTAAGAACTAAGGAAATAATGCTTATGACCGCAGGCAAGATTGTTCCAAGTGTGTGAAAAATAACTAAATAATGCCAATCACTCTGATGAAATACATGAGTATCTGAGATGTTGCTGTAGGTCAGGTTCCCAGTCATGTTCTGTGCAGTTTCTGAATGCAGGTACCAAATTGAGGGGACAGTGATAGACAAGCAGCCCAGGAATGTGACCAGCAGGAGCTTGGGTACCAGAGAAGGGAGCTTCATCTTCAGACTTGTGATGACTTTGTGTCTGAATCTGACAACAATCACTGTGTAAAAGGCACAGAGCCAGGCTGCAAGCCAAGAACCAAATGCCATAAACAAACAAAGAACAAAAGATGCAACTTGCCTTAGCTCTCTTTGCACATCAGGTATAAGGAACATCACAAGGTTAAACAGGACTGTGCTGCACTGTAGCAGAAGGTTGTTCAGACACATAGTAAACTGGATTTGATTCCTGGGGCTCAGCTTGAGGAATCCTTTATGTTTCAGATAAGTAACAATCATGATAAATGAGTTAGAGCTAATGCCAGAGACTGATGTTATTGCAGTAAATATTATTAAAAGAACCTTCCATGCTGTAGAAAGCATTGTCATCGTCTTGTTTATCTGTCTGGTAAAGTCGGTCGCATAGTATAAATAATAAAAAGCTCATGCAAATTGTACACAGCTTCTGTGAGGGATTATTAACTGAAACCATTATAGCTTATTTGCCTATCTGCATCTTCTGAGTAGCGAGCCAAAAACAACATTGGTTTTAGTATTATTATTGTTATTACTATTTTTGTCATTAGTAGTAGTAGTGTTATTATTATTATTATTATTAATATTATTATTTATTAATACTATTGTTGTTATTATTATTACTATTATTATTATTATTATTATTATTGTTATTATTAATTATTATTATTATTATTATTGTTGTTTTATCATTATTGTTATCATTATTATTAGTTATTATTATTTTTTATTTTTTTTTATTTTTTTTATTGAAACAAATAAACAAACAAAACAGGTTACACCATTCATCAAAAAGTACATAAATAGGATTGGTTACAAGTGAAATGGGTTTGGTCACAATGCGATCCGATCCCCAATTTACATCTACTGTTCCTAATACATTAAATTCCTACTGGTCACTTTATTAAATCTTATAAAGTTGTATTGTAAATTCTCTTTTTAACAGTTATCTCAGGGTTCCTCATCAAGAGAATTATTCTATACTCTGTTAGGCTTGTGATACATTAGGTTCATTACATTGTATGGAATGGCAATATTCTTCCCATATTAAGTTTATGGCTAAAAAGTCATCCAATCTTTTCATAGCACAATAGTAATACTTTTCCATTGCTAATGTGTGATTAACTATAGAGCGCCACTCTGATAATGAAGGAGCTACTGTAGACTTCCATTTCCTCGGTATTAACCTTCTGGCGCAGTTAAGTAGAATAATTATAAGCCTTTGTCTCAATTTACATTTAAGTTTTGGTGTACTATTGAATAGAAATAGAAGAGGATCTAGGGGTATCTCAATATTAATTGACTGTTTAATGGCTAGCTAGGTGAATATCTTTCCAATATTGGCTAATATGAGGGCATGTCCACCATATGTGATGGTAGTTTCCCACCCCCCCACATGCTCTCCAACACTTATTATCGTTGAGGTCATATATCACAGCTAACTTAACTGGGGTTTTGTACCATCTGCATAGCAGCTTTATGTTTGATTCTAATTGTGCTATAGATGATGTATGGGAACACATATTGTTAAATATTCTTGCCCATTGTTTTGGTGTAATAGGTGTTTGAAGTTCCTCTGACCATTTGGTTGTGTAAGTTGGAAGGTTTTTAGAATGGTGTTCTAGCAGCAATTTATAAATTATGGAGAGGGAACCCTTGGAGTATGTGTAGGATCTGCATATAGACTCAAAGGGAGACAAAGATCTATAAAATTGTGTGCGCTTAGTATGTGTGCTCAGATAATGATTTAACTGAAAATATCTAAACCACAGATTGAAATAACTTCCAAAAGTTTCCTGCAAGACATTCTTGGGTTTAAGGGATTTATTGTCCATGGCCAAGCTGCATGGTATAACATCTCTTAAAGTTAAATCCCTTGCATATGGAATATGGTGAAATTTCTGTGCTTCAGGATTATACTTCAGGGGCGTCAGAGGGGATGGTGAGCTGGAAATCGACGGGAAGTTAATGAGGCATTTTTTCCACATTTTAAAAGTGAGTCTGGTTATTTCTGATGTAGATGGATCTAGAATCCTGTGAATATGTGGTACCCAACAACTTGCTCCTAATTGTGTATTTTGTGCCAAATCATGATCTAATCTTACCCATTCGTTGTGTATGCCATGTTTACACCAATCTATTATCCGTGTGAGTGTGCATGCCATAAAGTAGTAATGCAGATTTGGCATGCCCAACCCTCCCTGTAGTTTAGGGCGATAAATGAAATTTTTTGCAATTCTAGGGCGTCTATTGTTCCATAGAAAAGTGTTTAGTGTGTTTTGAAGTTTGTTAAGAAAGGAGTTGGGTAGCGCGAGTGGGATAGTCTGAAAAATATATAAGATTTTTGGCAGGATAGTCATTTTTATGGCATGTAGTCTACCTAGCCACGATAATGTTTTGTTGTGCCAGGCTTGTAGTTCTTTCTGTATATTGTGCAGTAGGGGGGTATAGTTTACACTTAACATATTTTGAGGGTTAAATGTAACATTAATACCTAGGTATTTTAAAGAGTTCTTCTGAAGTCTAAACTGATATGTGGATTGTATGTGATTAAGTTCAGCCACTGAGGTTTCCACTTCCATGAATTCAGATTTTGAGGCGTTGATCTTAAAGTTTGATAACCTACCATAAATTTGAAATTCCTTGTGGAGCTCGGGCATGGAGGTAAGTGGGTTAGTTATAGATAATAAAATGTCATCCGCATACAGAGAGACTTTATAATCTCTCTCTTGAATGTTTATGCCAGTAATATTCCTATTATTTCTAACTCTAGCTGCCAGGGCCTCCATAGCTAAAGCAAACAGCAGTGGGGACAGGGGGCATCCCTGCCGTGTGCCGTTATGAATAGTAAAGGTCGGGGATGTAGCGTCATTCAATCTAATTTGTGCATTTGGGGTACTATATAGGGACATTATTTTAGAGATAAATATGTCAGAGAAGCCGAATTTGATCAAAATTTGTTCAAGAAAGGTCCAATTCAGCCGATCAAAGGCTTTCTCCGCTTCCAAGGACGCGAAGATTGTGGGGATTTTTGCTTTTGATGCATAGCCAATCAATGTTTGTATTTTGATGGTGTTGTCCCTAGCTTCACGGTATGGGGTGAAACCAACTTGATTATAATGAATTAGTTGAGGGAGTAATTTAGACAGCCTATTTGCTAATATCTTAGCGTATATTTTGGTGTCGATATTTAATAGGGAAATAGGGCGAAAGTTTGCTGGGGTATCGGGAGTTTTGCACGGTTTTGGCAGTACTACGATATATGCTGCTAACATCTAAGGAGGGGGTGGATTATTAAATGATATGTTGTTGTATAACTTGTGTAGGGAAGGGATAAGGGTTGGGGCAAATGTCTGGTAGTATTTAGCAGAAAATCCGTCTGGGCCTGGACTTTTACCCGGGGATAGGTCTTTAATGGCTGCTAGGATTTCGTTTTGGGTTATTGAGGAGTCTAATGCCTCCTGTTGTTCTGAGGAAATTGAAGGGAGATTACATGAAGTTAAGTATGTTTGAATGAAATCTTTAAACTGTATGTCAGTTTCTGAGGCCTTATCTTGCAGTTTATAGAGAGTTGAATAATATTCATGAAACTGGTCTAAGATGTCTGGGGTTGTATTTATAGTAGTGTTGTGAGAAGATCGTAGTTCATGTATAAATGATTTTAACCTAGCTCTCTTGAGGTTCCTGGCCAGCATTTTACCTGCTTTGTTACTTTCATGATAAATTTTTTGTTTTATTTTCAAAGCAGTTTTCTGATGTTCTAGAGCAAGAAATGTTTCTAATTGTTCTCTAACCTTACCTATTTCATGTAAAATTGAAGTATTTTTAGGATCTTTCTTATGCGTGTAATCAAAATGACCCAGTCTGGAGGTCAGAGTTGTGTAGTGCTGTCTGGAAGTTTTTTGGATATGTGCTTTATATTTTATGAATTCCCCTCTTAGTGTGCATTTATGGGCTTCCCAGACCATATATGGATCTCTCACCAAATTATTATTGATCTGGAAGTACTCCTCCATTGTGGTCTACAAAGAGTGGATGCGTCAGTAATGAGTCATCCAGTCTCCATAGGAAGGGACTGGTAGGTGTATTAGGCCATGTAATCTGTACCTTGACTGCCGAGTGGTCAGACCAAGATGTAGGTAAAATTGCAGAGTTATTTATTAAGGAGAGACCTGCTTGATTCGTGAGGAGATAGTCTATCCTACTGTATGACTGTGAGGGGTGAGAATAGAAGGTATAGTCTTTTGTTGAAGGGTGTGTAAAGCGCCAAATGTCGTATAAGTTATAGTCTCTCAGAGCCTTCCATAAGTATGACAGGGTGCCTTTTGATGTTCTAGGTTGCGGATTGGAGGTATCCATGGAGGGCTGAAACGGAAGATTGAAATTGCCTACAAGAAATATTGGGCCTTTAGCAATATATCTTATAGTTTATGGAACATTGTTTTAAAGAATGGTATATGTTGAGTGTTATGGGGCATAGATATTAATTAATGTAATTGGTCTACCGTATAGTAGATCTGCTATTCCCAGAAACCTACCTTCCCCATCCTTGGCTGACTGCAGAACAGTAAAAGGGATATTTTTACGAATTAGGATACTGACCCCACAGTGTTTGGTTGACGCAGTGTTATGAAAATGTTGTGTATAGTGCTTACCAAAATACTTTGGGATTTGTGATTTTTTAAAATGTGTCTCCTGCAGAAACAATATGTTGGCCTTTTTCTTATATAAATCCGATAGAGCCTTTGACCTCTTACAAGGAGAGAGAAACCCTTTAACATTCTGAGTAAGTATTGTAAGTGGTGTTGATGTTTGCTTAGTGACCATTAAATCAATTTACTGGGGTAATCTACACATATCTTGAACCTTGCACACATGCTATAAACATTTTTTAGACATTGGAACAGTAATACGTTGCTCATCATAATAGGTAACCTGTATCTAGTAACATAACATAAATAACTGTGATAACAATAAAAATAACATATTCGTCTCGGTTCGAATAGCCTGAGGTGTGAAATATAAACCATTAGCGCAGGCAAAGTGACTACCTTTACACCAATGTATGTAACAAATAAGTATTGAACTGAGGGAAATAAATGTAAGCCTATATTAAAAGTCATAAAGGCTTTGACAACATGGAACGTATAATAACATATCAAAGAGTATAGTAAATTATCGACATTATATCAATTTACTAGCATAACTAAAGTAATTAGAGCGTTCTTTAAAATTAGTAGTTAGGTTTTATCTACTGTTAAGTTCCACTTAAAGTATTTGGCTATATCCTAGAGAGTTGCCTTTCAGCACAGGTATTGCAATCATACTCATGTATCCAGGATTCATCACAGGAATTGCAGGGATTGCAGCCTATAAGTTTATGTCCTACGGCCTCCCTTACAGAGAGGACCATGCGAAACAAACAACATTATGAATGGTTATAAGTCCATGTGATTTGTTTAAAGTAAGATGAGTTAGGATCTGTCCATGCTCAGGTGCCAACTTTTAATGCCCTTGCGGCTGCAGGGCGCCTCTGTGGTTTAGCTGGAGTCAGGGACCAGTTGTTTTGTACACTCTGCTGATTAGTGTTTGGAGGACCTACTTGAGGCGGGTTGTTGAGATCCGGCAGTTCCAGGTGTAGTATTTCACAGAATCTTGAAGCTTCTGAAATGTCATCACATGTCTTTCTCCTCTCTTCATGGATAACTATGAGATGAGTAGGAAATCCCCATCTGTATGGAATACGTTTATTGCGTAAAAGTTGCGTCAGTGGGGAAAATCCCTTAGGTTTTTGCAAAGTTCTTTGCGAGAGGTCTGCGTAGAATTGCACTACTGTCCCCCTAAATCTAATAGGCTGATTTTTCCGTGATAGATTAAGAATCTCTTCTTTATCCCTGTAGTTCTTGAACTTAATAATAATATCCCTAGGTGGGGCTGAGTCAGGTGGCCTAGCTCTCAAGGCTCTGTTAGCCCGATCCCAAGGTATTTCCTCTTTATCTGTAGTGCCTTTTAGATGGTTAAACAGGGCAGGCAGATATGTGGATAGATCTTTAGGCAATACTGATTCAGGTACCCCCCTTATCCTTAGGTTTTTTTCTTCCACTTCTATTCTCTAGGTCCTCGATTTTAGAATGCAAGGCCTCAATGGTAGAAGTAACAGTATCTGCTTGGGTTTGTAAGCTATCCAAATCTTCCCTCATAGTGTCATTATTTTCTTCAAGGGCTTCCACCCTGAACCCTATAGCATTAATGTCCTGTTTTAGGTCCGCAAGTTCCTCACGCACACATGCACGAACAATGTCCGCTATATTCTGCTTAGATGGGAGTGCTGACAAAATATTGGAAGGAACCTGAACCACATTTGACGTTTGAGAGTCACTTAGTACTATCTGTGATTGTGGAGATGCCATTGCTGATGGAGGGGTGATTGTCTTTTGAGTGTTTGTACTTTCAGAGGGGTTAAAATAGGAGGCCACCGAAAATTTTTTGTTTAAAAGTGGTTTAGACAGTTTGTCCGATTTGGTATTCCTCTTAGAGGCCATTTGAGGTATTAAGATCCCTTCAGTTCTAATGTGTAGTTTGATATTTTCCTATATTATTTGACTTTATCCTTGTGATCTCACACCTGTTATTAGTTATGATCCTTCTCCTCCACTACAGTGAGAACAGCGCTCCTCATGTGCTTTTGTTCATCTGTTGTGTTAAAAGTTCTTCCTCACTTTTTTTTGTGTGTACTGTTTTATCACCGTACTCAGTGGGATCTTATAGGGCACGCAGTTTATATGTCCTAAGTCCAAGCGCTTATATAAGTCTCCTTATAGGGCTTTCTGTAATAAATGGGTTTAGTTTTATTCACCTCCGCTTATATATCTGGGCAAATCCCCTTATTCAGGCAGAGTCTTATGGGATCTTATGTCCTAAACACCCACGCTCACAGTGTCATATCCCCCTTATGTGGTATTGCAAACTGCCAATTACCTGCATTCAGCCAGCATCTCATAAGTTATCCTGCGCCTCTATTCACAAACAGCCGATCCTGTAATATATTTACTGTCAGCGCAGGTGACTTTCTGATGCGGTTTAAGTTGTTGCTGTAAGTGCGCCATCTGAAGCTCTATGTTTATCACAAGGCCGTTTCCGCTTTACGCCGCCATTACAGCCATGCGGCTCAGAGCTCTCTTTAGCTGCTAAGTGTCCTCTTAGGGTTCCGACGTCCGGTTATTGTACACGCTGTGTGGCTTACATGATGAGCCTTTCCTCCCTAGTATCTGTAAAGATGGCTAGCCTTGATCTGATGGCATTTATGCCGCAAGTTGTGTCTGGCTTACACGGAGCCCGGAGTTTATGCGACCATCTTAGTCGCTACCGGCTCCGCCCCCCCCCCCTATTAGTTATTTTTTTTATAATTATTGCTTTGTTATTATTATTTTGTTATTATTATTATTATTATTATTAGTAGTAGTAGTAGTAGTAGTAGTAGTATTTATTATTTTTACTATTGTTACTATAACTATTGCTATTATTATTATTATTATTATTATTATTATTATTATTATAAGTAGCAGTAGTAGTACTAGTGTTATTATTAATTATTATTGTTATTGTTATTATTGTTGTTTTATTTTATTTTTTATTAAGTAGATTTTATAAATATAATATTTTATTAGTTATGAAGTTATATACACCTCTGTCTTTAAATAATTAAAATGACAAATATATAAAAAAAAAAAAATACTAGGGTTCTAGAACAATGCAAAGTGCCCTAAAATAGCTACATTAGCTAATTTAACATTAAATCTGCATATATAAAATGCCCTCTGAGCATTTTTAGGACTAGATCAGAAGTGGAGATTTTGCGAGAGTTTTAAATTGCAAGAATCATTGCAGCAATTTCACAGCTGTGGTTAACCGTTTGGTGAAAATAAAATGAAAAAAAAAATATTGCAAACAAAAGTTATAAAGGCTCAAAGATTTTAGATCTTGGGTGTTAGAAAAAAAAAAGCCACCGACTGGCTTTAACATAGAGATAAATACATATACATACATGTAAATTATACATGCATAATGATGTACATGTACTTATAGATATCTGTCTATATATGTTTACATATGTATTTATATGGTTATATATGTTTTTACGGACATATATGTATTTGCGTTATGAGCTATGCGGTGCTAAGGAGCAGTTTTTTTCTCAACGCTCACTTACCTGCAGCGCTGGTATTAAAGGTTTTTACAAACCCGGTGTTAAAAGGCAAGAAGTGAGCGTTGAGCAAAATTTTGCTCCATACAGCACTTCAATACCAGCACTGCTTAAGTCAGCTGTGATCTGGTGTAACGTGATTGTGACAATTTCCCCATAGACATCAATGGGGAGGGCCGGCTGAGAAAAAGTCTAACACCTGCAAAAAAGCAGCGTAAAACTCAGTAACGCAGCCCCATTGATTCCTATGGGGAAACAAAAATTATGTTTACACCTAACACCCTAACATGAACCCCGAGTCTAAACACCCCTAATCTTAAACTTATTAACCCCATAAACTGCCGCCCCCGACATCGCCGACACCTACATTATTCTTATTAACCCCTAATCTGCTGCCCCCAACATCGCCGCAACCTACCTACACTTATTAACCCCTAATCTGCCGCCCCCAACATTGCCGCCACTATATTAAATGTATTAACCCTTAAATCTAAGTCTAACCCTAACCCTAACACCCCCTAACTTTAATATAATTTAAATAAATCTAAATAAAACCTACTATAATTAACTAAATTATTCCTATTTAAAACTAAATACTTACCTATAAAATAAACCTTAAGCTAGCTACAATATAATACTATATATACAATAGTTACATTGTAGATATCTTAGGGTTTATTTTTATTTTACATGCAGGTTTGTATTTATTTTAACTAGGTAGAATAGTTACTAAATAGTTATTAACTATTTAATGACTAGCTAGCTAAAATAAATACCTATTTACCTGTAAAATAAAACCTAACCTAAGTTACAATAACACCTAACACTACACTACAATTAAATAAATTAACTAAATTAAATACAATTAAATACAATTAAATAAATTAAATTAAATTAGCTAAATCACAAAAAACCCACTAAATTACAGAAAATAAAAAACAAATTACAGATCTTTAAACTAATTACACCTAATCTAATAGCCCTATCAAAATAAAAAAGCCCTCCCAAAATAAAAAAAAACCCTAGCCTAAACTAAACTACCAATAGCCCTTAAAGGGGCCTTTTGCAGGGCTTTGCCCCAAAGAAATCAGCTCTTTTACCTGTAAAAAAAAAATACAAACAACCCCCCAAAAGTAAAACCACCACCCACACAACCAACCCCCAAATAAAAGCCTAACTAAAAAAACCTAAGCTCCCCATTGCCCTGAAAAAGGCATTAGGATGGGTATTGCCCTAAAAAGGGCATTTAGCTCTATTACATGCCCAAAGCCCTAACCTAAAAAATAAACCCACCCAATACACCCTTAAAAAAATCCTAACACTAACCCCTGTAGATTTACTTACCGGGAGAAGTCTTCATCTAAGCGGCAAGATGTCCTCAAGGATTTTTCAATTTTCTTACACTTAATGACAATGGAAGTGTTTGTGTTTAGCTGTAATTTCCCTCTTACTCATTTACTGTAGCCACACATATTATATACCGTTTTTCTCGCCATTAAATGGACTTTCTAAAGATACCATTATTTGCATCATATCTTATAATTTACTATAAAAAAATATAAAATATGAGGAAAAAATGGAAAAAAACACACTTTTTCTAACTTTGACCCCCAAAATCTGTTACACATCTACAACCACCAAAAAACACCCATGCTAAATAGTTTCTAAATTTTGTCCCGAGTTTAGAAATACCCAATGTTTACATGTTATTTGCTTTTTTTGCAAGTTATAGGGCAAAAAATAAAAGTAGCACTTTGCTATTTCCAAACCACTTATTTAAAAAATTAGCGCTAGTTACATTGGAACACTGATATCTTTCAGGAATCCCTGAATATCCCTTGACATGTATATATTTTTATTTAAAAGACATCCCAAATTATTGATCTAGGCCCATTTTGATATATTTCATCCCACCATTTCACCGCCAAATACGATCAAATAAAAAAAAATGTAAAATTTTTCACAATTTTAGGTTTCTCACTGAAATTATTTACAAACAGCTATTGCAATTATGGCACAAATGGTTGTAAATGCTTCTCTAGGATCCCCTTTGTTCAGAAATAGTGATGTCGATCAGGTAGTGTAAGGGTTACGCCCGCTTCACAGTGACAGACCAAACTCCCCGTGTAACGCACCGCAAGCAACCGCAAAGAGTCCATTTGCACAACCACGAGATAGATAGATTTAATAGATAGATACATAGATTACATAGATCAATAGATGCAATATACATTTGATAGATACAATTGATAGTTAGATAGATTTGATAGATAAATAGATTTGATAGATATATAATTTCCCAGACAGAGAATTACAAGACATGCGGTCTGTGACCCATGGTAAGGTTTCCAGAGGCAGTTGCGGCGCCAGGGGACGTGTATATGGCATGGATTTTAGGAACTGGGAGATGGAAAAAGATTATTGGTCGGTCCTCCTACTTCAAATTTGGGGCACTGCGCGTGCAATCTACTGTGGCACCAGATATGAGGGGTGTGTTAAGTAGTACTATTCTGATCAGTTTAATACCTGTTACTCCCCCTATCGGGGGAGCTGTATATGGCATGGATTTTAGGAACCGGGAGATGGAAAAAGATGCTTGGTCGGTCCTCCTGCTTCAAATTTGGGGCAGTGCGCGTGCAATCGTGGCCGGACTTTTAGCCGACGCCCATTTGTCTGACGGACATTTGTCCGACGTACATTTGGCCAAAACACAAGTGGCTGTCACAAAACAGTCCGGCCACGAGATAGATAGATTTGATAGATAAATACATAGATTACATAGATCAATAGATGCAATATACATTTGATAGATACAATTGATAGTTAGATAGATTTGATAGATAAATAGATAGATTTGATAAATATATAATTTCCCAGACAGAGAATTACAAGAAGTGCGGTCTGGGACCCATGGTAAGGTTCCCAGAGGCAGTTGCGGCGCCAGGGGAGGTGTATATGGCATGGATTTTAAGAACCGGGAGATAGAAAAAGATGCTTGGTCTGTCCTCCTACTTCAAATTTGGGGCACTGCGCGTGCAATCGTGGCCGGACTTTTAGTCGACGGACATTTATCCAAGGGACATTTGGCTGAAACACCAGTGGCTGTCACAAAACAGTCCTGCCACGAGATAGATAGATTTGATAGATAGATATATAGATTACATAGATCAATAGATGCAATATACATTTGATAGATACGATTGATAGTTAGATAGATTTGATAGATAAATAGATAGATTTGATAAATATATAATTTCCCAGACAGAGAATTACAAGACGTGTGAACTGGGACCCATGGTAAGGTTACTTCCTTCTGCACAATCGAGTACAGGTTGGGGATTGCCTTTTGTGCAAAGAAATTTTGGCTGGGTACCTTCCACTGCGGTGTCCCCTATCAGGGGACGTGTATATGGCATGGATTTTAGGAACCGGGAGATGGAAAAAGATGCTTGGTCGGTCCTCCTACTTCAAATTTGGGGCACTGTGCGTGCAATTGTGGCCGGACTGTTAGCCGACGGACATTTGTCCGACGGACATTTGGCTGAAACACAAGTGGCTGTCACAAAACAGTCCGGCCACGAGATAGATAGATTTGATAGATAGATACATAGATTACATAGATCAATAGATGCAATATACATTTGATAGATACAATTGATAGTTAGATAGATTTGATAGATAAATAGATAGATTTGATAAATATATAATTTCCCAGACAGAGAATTACAAGACGTGTGGTCTGGGACCCATGGTAAGGTTACTTCCTTTTGCACAATCGAGTACAGGTTGGGGATTGCCTTTTGTGCAAAGAAATTTCGGCCGGGTACCTTCCACTGTGGTGTCCCCTATCAGGCATGGATTTTAGGAACCCTGGAGATGGAAAAAGATGCTTGGTCAGTCCTCCTACTTCAAATTTGGGGCACTGCGCGTGCAATCTAATGTGCCACCAGATAGGAGTGGTGTGTTAAGTAGTACTATTGCTATCAGTTTAATCTTGTTAAGTGTCTTTTTTTTGGTTTTGTTTTTGAAGCCACAGTGCAGCACCAGAGGCCAGAAAAATGTGGCATGTATACATGCCTGAAAAATTAGGTATTGTTGCAGCCGCTGCTACAAAAATTGCCAGAAAAATTGATGTTTGTTTCCCAGGCAGAAAGTGCCCTAAAACATTGCGGCTTGAACCCTAGTTGGTGGCGGATAAGTCACGCAAGTCATCCGGCATTTTAAGATAAAATACAGCAGCGTGAGGACCATTTTTAGCCCAAGGCTGCTCATGTCATCAGGCCTTTTTTACTCAAATGTATCGCCCAATGTCAGTCCCTTCGGGATCCATCCCTCATTCATCTTAATAAAGGTGAGGTAATCTAGACTTTTTTGACCTAGGCGACTTCTCTTCTCAGTGACAATACCTCCTGCTGCACTGAAGGTCTTTTCTGACAGGACACTTGAAGCGGGGCAGGCCAGAAGTTCTATGGCAAATTTTGATAGCTCAGGCCACAGGTCAAGCCTGCACACCCAGTAGTCAAGGGGTTCATCGCTCCTCAAAGTATTGAGATCTGCAGTTAAGGCGAGGTAGTCTGCTACCTGTTGGTCGAGTCATTCTCTGAGGGTGGACCCCGAAGGGCTGTGGCTATGCATAGGAGTTAAAAAGCTCTGCATTTCCTCCATCAACAACACATCTGTAAAGCGTCCTGTCCTTGCTGGTGTGGTCGTGGGAGTCGGAGGATTACTTTCAGCTCTTCCCCTGTTAGATTCACGTTGTGCTGTGACATCACCCTTATACGCTGTGTAAAGCATACTTTTTAATTTATTTTGGAAATGCTGCATCCTTTCCGACTTGTTGTAATTCGGTAACATTTCTGGCAATTTATGCTTATACCGGGGGTCTAGTAGCGTGGACACCCAGTACAGGTCTTTCTCCTTCAGCTTTTTTATACGAGGGTTCCTCAACAGGCACAACAGCATGAAAGACCCCATTTGCACCAGGTTGGATGCCGAGCTACTCATATCCCGTTCCTCATCCTCAGTGATGTCAATGAAGGTATCTTCTTCCCCTGCAGCCATGTACAACACCACGGTACCAGATAGGTGACAACGAGCACCCTGGGATGCCTGTTGTGTTTGGTCTTCCTCCTCCTCAAAGCCACATTCCTCCTCTGACTCCTCTTCCTCACAATCCTCTTCCAGCATTGCCGCAGGTCCAGCAAGCGATGCTGATAAGGCAGTTTCTGGTGGTGATGGTGACCACAACTCTTCCTCTTCCTCTTCACGCTCATCTACGGCCTGATCCAGCACTCTTCGCAGGGCACACTCCAGGAAGAAAACAAATGGTATGATGTCGCTGATGGTGCCTTCAGTGCGACTGACTAGGTTTGTCACCTCCTCAAAAGGACGCCTACAGGCATTGCGCATGAGCGCCCAGTAACGTGGCAAAAAAATTCCCAGCTCCGCAGAGGCTGTCATAGCACCCTGGTCATACAAATACTCGTTAACGGCTTTTTTTTGTTGGAGCAGGCAGTCGAACATTAGGAGTATTGAATTCCAATGTGTCGGGCTGTCGCAAATCAAGTGCCTCACTGGCATGTTGTTTCGCCGCTGGATATCGGAAAAGTGCGCCATGGTCGTGTAGGAACGCCTCAAATGGCCACACACCTTCCTAGCCTGCTTCAGGACGTCCTGTAAGCCTGGTTACTTATGCACAAAGCATTGTACGATCAGATTACACACATGTGCCATGCACGGCACATGTGTCAACTTGCCCAATTTCAATGCCGCCACCAAATTACTTCCATTGTTAGAATCCACTTTGCCAATCTCCAGTTGATGCGGAGTCAGCCACTGATCCACCTGTGCATTCAGGGCGGACAGGAGTGCTGGTCTGGTGTGACTCTCTGCTTTCAGGCAAGTCAACCCCAAGACGGCGTGACACTGCCGTATCCGGGATGTGGAATAGTACCTGCGGAGCTGGAGGGGTGCCGTTGATGTGGAGCAAGATGCAGCAGCAGAAGAGGACTCAGCCGAGGAGGTTATGGAAGAGGATGGAGTAGGAGGAGGAGAGGAGGTGGCAGCAGGCCTGCCTGCAAGTCGTGGCGGTGTCACCAACTCCTCCTCTGTAGAGCCACGCCTTTTGTGAAAAGAAATTTCGGCCGGGTACCTTCCACTGCGGTGTCCCAATAGCTACACATTTTTTAACACCTTAGACTCCACCAGCTTGTATGGTAAAAGCTGGCGGGCTAAGAGTTCAGACAAGCTAGCTGTCAGACGCCGGGCAAGGGGGTGACTTTGTGACATTGGATTCTTACGCTCAAACATGTCCTTGACAGACACCTGACTGTGGGCAGATGAGCAGGAACTGCTCCGGAAGAGAGACGGAGTGACGGATGGTTGAGAGGGGGCAAGGAGGACAGCAGTGGTTGATGTGGCTGAAGATGCTGGACCAGGAGGAGGATGCGGCTTTGAGTTTGTGTGCTGCTTCTGCTCATGTGTTGATCCCATAGGCGTTTGTGATGTGCGATCATGTGCCTTCGCAAAGCAGTTGTACCTAGGTGGGTGTTGCACAACTCAGTTTCTTTTGGCACAGGTTGCAAATGGCATCGCTGTTGACAGAGGCAGACACACAAAAAAAATGCCACACTGCTGAGCTCTGTGATGACGGCATTCTGGTGGTGGCAACAGCATGCGTTGATTGGCGTGCTGTCTGGCTGACCCCGGGTGCCGATGCATGCTGTCTGACTGTGCCACTAGCTCCTTGCGACGACCTCCCCCTGCTTCCAACTCGTCTCCTCCTCTCTGTCTCCCCATCTGAACTTTCCCCCTGTTCTTCTTCTCTTCTAGCAGGCACCCACGTGACATCCACGGATGCATCGTCATCATCAACCGCTTCACTTGTATCTGACAAATCAACAAAGGAAGCAGCAGCGGGTACAACATCATCATCATCACTCCGTACGTCCATGTCTCTAATGCTGCCTGACTGAGACATATCACTGTTATCTACATCCTCTGTCATTGATGGTTGCACATCACTCATTTCTTCCAACTGATGTGTAAAAAACTCCTCTGACACATCAAGTGAAGCGGCTGTGGTGCTAGTGTTGGTGGTGGCGGCAGGCGGCGAGTGGTGGCAACTTGAGAGGTGCCCAAAGATAAGCTGGTGGAGGAAGGTGCGTCAAGGTTCGGAGCGGAAGCTATAGAAGATTGGGTGTCCTGTGTTAAAAAGTCAACTATGTCCTCCTCAGAACTTTTTGAGTTCATGGGACATGGCCTCTGAACACTGGGCATTATTCTACGGCCAAAGGGAATCACAGTACCACGACCACGATGGCACCTGCGGGGTGGCCTGCCTCTGCCTGTCATTTTTTTTTTAAATGTACACTTACACTACTATTAAACAAGATATGGTAAAATGAAAGTGTCCACAGCTCTCCAATGCTAGAAAATATCTTTATTTGGACAAAATAGCAACGTTTCGAGGCTAATGCCTCTTAATCATGCATAGGCTATTACTAACTTAACACACCTTATATACCTGTTGGTTTGGCGCCACAAGGCCCACAACCTGTAAAAATAGTGACACCTACTGGTGTTCATATATATTACATTAAAAAGTCATTATATACAATTATATATACATGCTTAATGAAATTTTATGTTTTACTGATGTAACAAGAAAAAATTGTATTTCTTTTGAATCTGGAAAAAATTCACAAGGCAAATCTTAAACCATTTAGATTGCACACATGTTCTAATAAACAAAAGTTATGAATCTTTTATTTGATGGAAGCAAGGAAATTTCTAACTACAGGTGAATGCCTTCTATGTACTCTCCAATATTGAACTATGATAAAAGTTTAATTCTTAATTTATCATATCAAAATTATTTTATTCAATTTTTATTGGATAGGGGTTACAGGGAATACTAGGGTCAATAGTACTATTGCATAACTGAATTAATACTACTGTTAATAGAACCATTATTAGACCTATATAGTAGAACCTATATTTGAACATACTGTAACATGCTTAAAGGTAAACTGACAGGTCTAGTTCTCTGTTTAGGCCTCTAGGTGCCAATGTTTCTAATTTATGAATCCACCATGATTCTTTCTGCTTTAATAAGGTTTCCCTATCTTGTCCATTTCTCTGGGGTTTTATCTGATCAATCACTTGCCATCTCATTTGACTGATATTATGGCCTTTCTCTATGAAATGACTAGATACTGGGGCCTCTTTGTTTTTACAGCGTATATTAGAGCGATGTTGGCTCATCCTATCTTTTACTTTACGGGTGGTCTCGCCCAAGTAAACCAGAGAACATGGACACTTGATTAAATATACAACGTGGGTGGTATCACACGTATAGAAACCTCTAATATCATATCTGGTGCCATTATGGGGATGATGGAAAAAATTGCCTTTAATTATGGAGCTACAGCTCATGCAGTTTAAGCATGGGTATGTACCATAATTTTTTAATACTCCCTCTGCTTGGACCAACATCTGATTTTACCAAATGATCTCTCAAATTTTTTACACGTCTGTGGGCCATTAGGGGAGGGTTTTTGAAGATAGGTATTTTGTCATTACAGTCACTAAGTATGTGCCAATGTTTTCTTATGCTTTTAGTGATTTCTTTACTATAGTGACTGTACTGAGAAACGAAGACCATCCTATTCTCTTTTTGTTTAATGGTGTTGTTTTAATTATATAGCTTTAATACCTCATGTTTCTTTTCTTCAATTAACTTAGCTGGATAGCCTCTTTCAATGAATTTGTGTGCCATTTCATCTATGCGTTGATTACATTTCTGGGTGTTACTCACTATTCTTTTTACACGAAGAAGCTGGCTCTTGGGGAGAGATTCTACCAAAGGTCTAGGGTGAAAGCTGTCAAATCTAAGTAAGGTGTTTTTATCAGTATTTTTGATATACAAATCAAATTCTAATATATTGCCAGCTTTTATAACTTTTGTGTCTAAGAACGTTATGCTCTCTTCACTATAAGTAATAGTTAACTCTAGACCTTGTACTGCTGAATTTACCTCTCTGACAAATTTTTCCTGGGATCCAATGTCACCCCACCACACACCAAAGACATCATCTATGAATCTCCACCAGACGGAGCCATATTCTTTAAAGATTGTGTTTTCATAAATGATTTTCTCCTCTATCTCATTCATGAAGAGATTGGCATATGTTGGGGCCACATTGGATCCCATGGCTGTTCCTCTTAACTGTACATACCATTCATCTTCAAATAGAAAATAGTTCCAGAATAAAATTAATCTTAATAGTTCTTCAATTAATTGACCCTGTTTCCTAGTACATATATTGTTATTCAATAAATTTTTCATAACAATAGAAATACCTGTTTCATGTTTTATGCATGTATATAAGCTTTTTACATCCATAGTGAAGAGTATATACTTACTAGAGGGAAATTCTAGACTTTTGGATTTTTCAAGAAAATGATTAGTATCCTTAATATATGAAGACATTTTGTTAACCTCTGGTTGCAAAATTTTATCTACAAATATAGAAATGTTAGAAAATACAGATTGAACACTGGAGACAATAGGCCTACCAGGTGGTCTTTTTACATCCTTATGAACCTTAGGAACAGAATAGAATATAGGTGTACTGGGATTCTGTACAAAAATATATTCTTTTAGCTTTTTATCTATGATATGATCATTATAGGCTTGCTCTAAGATGTGTGAAATTTCTTTTTGTAATAACTTAACAGGATTACTATTTAGTTTCTTATACGTTGTTTGATCTTGTAATTGCCCCTTAATTTCTCCTATATAGTATATTCTGTCCATTAGTACTAGGGCCCCACCCTTGTCAGCCCCTTTAAAGATTAGGTCTTTCTGGTTCTTTAAGGAGTTTAAAGCTTTTTGGTCATTTAATGTGAAGTTAGTGCAACACTTTTTCTTACTGTTGTGTGAGCACCTACCCTACCTTGTTACGTGAAAATCAAACATACTGTAACACTTTTGAAGCAATTCTCAATAAATGCTCATACGACCTGATGGTGCTTACCGTAGAGTCCCTGCTAAAGGAGATGGAAGCCCAGGATGCTAAGATCAAGCAAAGTAGAGAAGACCTGTCGAAGGTGATGTCACCGGAGGACCTCACTCTGTTAGAGACACAGATAGACGAGAAAATCAAGACGGCACAGAGCGAAATCAAGGAAACCAAAAGGGTTAAATTTCTCAGAGATGAGGACGATTATCGTAGAGGCTTTGTGTACAAATGGCGTCAAAGTGGTCATGGCAACCAACCAACCAATAGAAGGAGACGCAATACTCACGCACGCAACCCACGTCATCAGAGAGCGACGACAGGAACGCCATCACAGGACAGCTCCTCCGAGCAATCGGCTTCCCCTTTAGAAGCGAGTGGAGAAGAAAGCAGCGCAGAGGAGGCAGGAAACACAGCAAGTGGCACCAAGAAAAGCGGAATGACAACGAGGAGATATCACGGATCGAAGAAAACTCAAAACCGCAAGTAAACTGCATAACGCAGAGAGACAGTACTGTCATTAATATATCTGGACACCCGTTAACAGAACTTGAACAAGGATTGTTAGATAAGGGCCTTTCCTTTTGTCCGTCCACTAGCATAAACTTTTTTGAGTTGGAAAAAGATCTTTACAAATTTTTCAGGAGTGTTAAGCTTAAATACTGGTTTGCTAATTATATGTGTGATTACAATGCATCTCAAAAAGAAAGTTGTAGTAAATGGTCTCTTTCTGAAATGGGTCTTGTTAAGAAGAACAGTACATTTAATCCAAATGTAAATGAACACAGCATAAACACATACATAAAGCTGGTAGAACAGGATATGCAAAGATTAAGAAAAACACACAACAGTAAGAAAAAGTGTTGCACTAACTTCACATTAAATGACCAAAAAGCTTTAAACTCCTTAAAGAACCAGAAAGACCTAATCTTTAAAGGGGCTGACAAGGGTGGGGCACTAGTACTAATGGACAGAATATACTATATAGGAGAAATTAAGGGGCAATTACAAGATCAAACAACGTATAAGAAACTAAATAGTAATCCTGTTAAGTTATTACAAAAAGAAATTTCACACATCTTAGAGCAAGCCTATAATGATCATATCATAGATAAAAAGCTAAAAGAATATCTTTTTGTACAGAATCCCAGAACACCTATATTCTATTCTGTTCCTAAGGTTCATAAGGATGTAAAAAGACCACCTGGTAGGCCTATTGTCTCCAGTGTTCAATCAGTATTTTCTAACATTTCTATATTTGTAGATAAAATTTTGCAACCAGAGGTTAACAAAATGTCTTCATATATTAAGGATACTAATCATTTTCTTGAAAAAGCCAAAAGTCTAGTATTTCCCTCTAGTAAGTATATACTCTTCACTATGGATGTAAAAAGCTTATATACATGCATAAAACATGAAACAGGTATTTCTATTGTTATGAAAAATTTATTGAATAACAATATATGTACTAGGAAACAGGGTCAATTAATTGAAGAACTATTAAGATTAATTTTATTCTGGAACTATTTTCTATTTGAAGATGAATGGTATGTACAGTTAAGAGGAACAGCCATGGGATCCAATGTGGCCCCATCATACGCCAATCTCTTCATGAATGAGATAGAGGAGAAAATCATTTATGAAAACACAATCTTTAAAGAATATGGCTCCGTCTGGTGGAGATTCATAGATGATGTCTTTGGCGTGTGGTGGGGTGACATTGGATCCCTGGAAAAATTTGTCAGAGAGGTAAATTCAGCAGTACAAGGTCTAGAGTTAACTATTACTTATAGTGAAGAGAGCATAACGTTCTTAGACACAAAAGTTATAAAAGCTGGCAATATATTAGAATTTGATTTGTATATCAAAAATACTGATAAAAACACCTTACTTAGATTTGACAGCTTTCACCCTAGACCTTTGGTAGAATCTCTCCCCAAGAGCCAGCTTCTTCGTGTAAAAAGAATAGTGAGTAACACCCAGAAATGTAATCAACGCATAGATGAAATGGCACACAAATTCATTGAAAGAGGCTATCCAGCTAAGTTAATTGAAGAAAAGAAACATGAGGTATTAAAGCTATATAATAAAAACAACACCATTAAACAAAAAGAGAATAGGATGGTCTTCGTTTCTCAGTACAGTCACTATAGTAAAGAAATCACTAAAAGCATAAGAAAACATTGGCACATACTTAGTGACTGTAATGACAAAATACCTATCTTCAAAAACCCTCCCCTAATGGCCCACAGACGTGTAAAAAATTTGAGAGATCATTTGGTAAAATCAGATGTTGGTCCAAGCAGAGGGAGTATTCAAACCCATATAGGCAGTAAAAATTATGGTACATACCCATGCTTAAACTGCATGAGCTGTAGCTCCATAATTAAAGGCAAATTTTTCCATCATCCCCATAATGGCACCAGATATGATATTAGAGGTTTCTATACGTGTGATACCACCCACGTTGTATATTTAATCAAGTGTCCATGTTCTCTGGTTTACTTGGGCGAGACCACCCGTAAAGTAAAAGATAGGATGAGCCAACATCGCTCTAATATACGCTGTAAAAACAAAGAGGCCCCAGTATCTAGTCATTTCATAGAGAAAGGCCATAATATCAGTCAAATGAGATGGCAAGTGATTGATCAGATAAAACCCCAGAGAAATGGACAAGATAGGGAAACCTTATTAAAGCAGAAAGAATCATGGTGGATTCATAAATTAGAAACATTGGCACCTAGAGGCCTAAACAGAGAACTAGACCTGTCAGTTTACCTTTAAGCATGTTACAGTATGTTCAAATATAGGTTCTACTATATAGGTCTAATAATGGTTCTATTAACAGTAGTATTAATTCAGTTATGCAATAGTACTATTGACCCTAGTATTCCCTGTAACCCCTATCCAATAAAAATTGAATAAAATAATTTTGATATGATAAATTAAGAATTAAACTTTTATCATAGTTCAATATTGGAGAGTACATAGAAGGCATTCACCTGTAGTTAGAAATTTCCTTGCTTCCATCAAATAAAAGATTCATAACTTTTGTTTATTAGAACATGTGTGCAATCTAAATGGTTTAAGATTTACCTTGTGAATTTTTTCCAGATTCAAAAGAAATACAATTTTTTCTTGTTACATCAGTAAAACATAAAATTTCATTAAGCATGTATATATAATTGTATATAATGACTTTTTAATGTAATATATATGAACACCAGTAGGTGTCACTATTTTTACAGGTTGTGGGCCTTGTGGCGCCAAACCAACAGGTATATAAGGTGTGTTAAGTTAGTAATAGCCTATGCATGATTAAGAGGCATTAGCCTTGAAACGTTGCTATTTTGTCCAAATAAAGATATTTTCTAGCATTGGAGAGCTGTGGACACTTTCATTTTACTATATTTATGTGGTGAAGTGGCAGTTCACCTGTCTTCACGAGCACTCCTATCCTCTGGTGCTGTTCCACATTGAACTGTTGAAATTAAACAAGATATGAGTGGTGGCACTGGGCAAGTGGGCACAGTACAAGCTGTGAGCCTGACACAAAAAAGAAGACTGATGTTTCACAGTCAAAAAAGTTTTTATTTTTTTAAATGTACACTTACACTACTATTAAACAAGATATGAGTGGTGGCACTGGGCAAGTGGGCACAGTATATGCTGCGAGGCTGGCACACAAGCAACTGCAATTAGATTACACTAGCAGACTGATGTTTCACAGTCAAAAAAGTTTTTTTTTTTTAAATTTACATTACTTTTACAACAAATATGAGTGGTGGCACTAAGCAAGTGAGCCTGACACACACGCTGGCAGGCAGGCAACTGCAATTAGATTACACTAGCAGAGTGATGTTTCACAGTCAAAAAAAGTTTTTTTTTACAAAATTTACAATACTGTTACAACAGATATGAGTGGTGGCACTAGTTGGCAAGTGGGCCTGGCACACACGCTGGCAGACAGGCAACTGCTATTAGATTACACTAGCAGAGTGATGTTTCAGAGTCAAAAAAGTTTTTTTTTAAATATTTACACTAATGTTACAACAGATATGAGTGGTGGCACTAGTTCGCAAGTGGGCCTGGCACACACACTGGCAGGCAGGCAGGCAGGCAACTGCATTAGATTACACTAGCAGACTGATGTTTCACAGTAAAAAAGGGGTTTTTTTTAAAATATTTACAATACTGTTACAACAGATATGAGTGGTGGCACTAGTTGGCAAGTGGGCCTGGTACACACGCTGGCAGGCAGGCAACTGCAATTAGATTACACTAGCAGACTGATGTTTCACGGTCAAAAAAGTTTTGTTTTTACAAAATTTACACTACTGTTACAACAGATATGAGTGGTGGCACTTAGCAAGTGGGCCTGGCACACACACTGGCAGGCAGGCAACTGCAATTAGATTACACTAGCAGACTGATGTTTCACAGTCAAAAAAGTTTTTTTTTTTTTTTAAATTTACAATACTGTTACAACAGATATGAGTGGTGGCACTAGTTGGCAAGTGGGCCTGGCATACACGCTGGCAGGCAGGCAACTGCTATTAGATTACACTAGCAGACTGATGTTTCACAGTCAAAAAAGTTTTTTTTTTTTAAATTTACACTACTGTTACACCAGATATGAGTGGTGTGGCACTGGGCAAGTGGGCCTGGCACACACGCTGGCAGGCAACTGCAATTAGATTACACTAGCAGACTGATGTTTCACAGTCAAAAAAGTTTTTTTAAATTTTTTTTATAATACTGTTACAACAGATATGAGTGGTGGCACTAGTTGGCAAGTGGGCCTGGCACACACGCTGGCAGGCAGGCAACTGCTATTAGATTACACTAGCAGACTGATGTTTCACAGTCAAAATTACACAGGCAAAAAAAAAAAAAAAGACTGATGTTTTAGTCCTAAAAAGGGGTGCTGTCCTTACAGCAGAGATCAGATGAGTCCTTCAGGACTGTAGTGGACACTGAATACACTAGCCTAGCTATCAATTTCCCTATAAACTGGTTAAAATTTTGGAAGACGGTGGTAAAATGGGCATCCTAAGCAAGAAAGAAAAGAGATATCTGCTTCCTGACCATCCCGGTGTGCCCTATTACTACCACCTTCCAAAACTGCACAAAGATGCCCTCAAACCACCAGGGCGTCCTATTATAGCGGGGATTAATAGTATAACCGATAGGTTAAGTGAATATGTAGATATCTTTTTACAAAGATACGTTCAACACCTCCCCTCTTATATTAAAGACAGTACAGATTTGTTGCAAATATTGACACAGATACAGTATAAAAATAACTATATATGGCTATCCTGCGATGTGGGAGCACTATACTCAAATATCTCACACGAGTGGGGACTTAGAACCACTTCGATTTATTTGAATAGGGATATATATATGCCTGATAAACAGAAAGAATATCTGATCTCTCTTATAGATTTTATCCTCAAACATAACTATTTTCAATTTTTGGACCAGTTTTATTTACAGACTAAGGGAACGGCCATGGGCACCAGATTTGCCCCTAGCTTTGCTAACCTCTTTATGGGGATATTCGAAGAAACTTTCATCTACAATACAAAGTGGAGGGGCAATCTGGTGTTCTATGGCCGTTACATAGATGATTTACTGTTTGTGTTTGAGGGATCCTGTGAAGAGGCACAAATTTTTGTAGACTCCCTTAACAATAACAATATGGGTATAGAATTCACATCTAATATTCAAACACATACAATTGAATTTTTGGATTTAATGTTGACATGGGGGGAAAATGGAAACATCTGTACCTCCACGTATTTCAAGTCAGTAGACTGTAATAATTTTTTGCACTATTCCAGTAATCATTATAACAACTGGAAAATTAATATTCCTTACAGCCAATTTTGCCGCATCAGGCGTAACTGTAGTTCCATCAACAAATATGATGAACAGTCCCTCATACTAAAAGACAGGTTTAGGGAAAAAGGTTACCCCAAGAGTCTAATAGAACATGGCTATAATCGAGCAAGACTACTAGACAGCAATAACCTGCTATCTAGTGGGGAAAATCCAAAAAGGAGACAGAAAATATAGTTCCTCAGGGCCAACCCCTATTTGTCACCCAATATAACTCCAACTTTAGGGCAGTTAATAGGATCATAAAAAAACACTGGTCCATTCTACTTAGGGATCCCATACTAAAGAAAGTGTTGGCCCCTCAACCTAGTGTAGTGTATAGGAGGGCGCCAACTTTGAAACAAAAGTTGGCACCCAGTAAGGTGGTTATGACTAAAAAACACATCAAATATAATAAAAATGGGTCCAGGAATTCTGATTATAGGATAGGAAGGAATGATAATAACATTGGGACATATAGATGTGGACATAGACGGTGCCATATGTGCAAATTTATTACACATGGAAAAAAATCCATAATATCACATACAACAGGAGAAGAACACCAGATTACTGAACATCTTACATGTAATTCTGGTTATGTCATTTACGCACTTACATGTGCATGTGGGGTCCAGTATATTGGACGCACCTCCAGGAAGGTGAGACTAAGATGGGGGGAACATAAAAGGAATGTAACCAAAAACTCGACTAAACATAGTGTCTCCAGACACAAGTGCAATAAAACCACACAAGGTGGATGCCAATTCAGTATCACACCTTTAGAAAGCATCCCAACTAGTCATCATTACAACAGATTTACCCGTCTGAGACAAAGGGAAACGTATTGGATATTTAAATTTCAAACACTGTTTCCTACGGGGCTCAATGAAGTCATTGACTCCATAGCATTTGTTTAGTTGCACTCTATGTTTTATGTGTATTTTTATTCCACTTTCTATCTGTTTCATTGGGGACTCCAGTATTTGGCCATTACAAGTTTTAATTGTAATTCCTTATCCCAGTTGTCCTTAGATGGGTATAGCCCACCTTCACGTAGTCATCTTAGTACATCCCTTTAAATATCTCTTTCAATATCACAATACCGCGTACTAGTACCAATATCACTTGTCAATTTTATGTTTCACTATTAGTTTTGACACATACCAATACTCCAGATAAGTGAGTTATTGTTATTATAATTTTAGACACACACTAATGTTCCAGAAAAGGGAGTCATTGTGTAGTAATGTCATGCAACCTTACACCTCCCACCTAGTTGGTCATATTGTCCCTATATATAAGGAACATATCATTCACTAGCGTATTCCCACTGACTATATTATAATTATTATATAACCTTCACTTCCCCACACATCACTGTGTGCCTCTCTTAATTACATTGGAAATTGGGCTTTAGATTTACACTATGATCCCTGTATTACTTTATTTATTTTTTCTTATCACACTTGATATTTCACTATATTATTTATTATATACATCTTTATAGCACTATTAGTGTTTATATATATATATATTCACTGTCATATATAAATACACCTAAAACAACTGACATATGTTAACATGGTAACCCCTTCGTTTATTAAGGAATCAGTATTTCCCATTATGCCACTGTTTACATTGGTGCTTCACTATGTAACCTGCTCTCATGATTGCAATAACACCATTTTGCGGAGTAACTGTATCTAGAGCAATCGGGTTTAGTAATGGCACATTTCCTTGTTTTGTCTCCCCCCACGGACCAATAGTAACAACCCGTCCAACATGAACATAGGCATGACCAATGGGAGGCTTTGTTTATTGTTGGCCGCCACCAATCATTACACCTTTCTAAGTCTCAATGACAGCCTGTAATATTAGTAGCAGAGGCGCGCCCCACCCCCCATGTGACTACAGGCAAGACCAATGGGAGGCTTTGTTTACTATTGTCCGTGATCAAGTATCATACACCTCCAAACTACAGTGGATGTCAATCACGGCACATAGCGTTGCGCATTGGTAATGGAGGCGCGCCACCAGTCAGTACTCTGATTGAATGTATGCACTCCGAGTGATAGTGTAGTTAGAATGACAGCAGGAGATTTAGCGCGAAAATCCCATTTTGACTGACAGCCATATAGACGTATTAGCAAGTACATTTTGTGAGCTATCCAACTACAGAATGATTGATGGCCTAGTCACCCAATGAGAGTATAGGAATTACGAATACCTTAGATTGCAAAATGACTATTATAAAAATGTTAGGTCCCTGCAAAATATCAATATATAAAAACACCAATCTAGAAACATTTAGTTTATTTATTTATTTGAGAGATTACTAGAGCATACATAGAGAATTTATGTATTATATTGTAACAGGGGCGGCATCATTGCAAATGATGGCCCTTGATTGGTTTGAAATCTGACAATTGTTGGGGGTGGGTTGTGGGTGTATTCCCAGTAGCATAGCCCTATATAAGGAGGTTAAGAATTGTGTAAAAACATGCCTGAGGAAACAGTATATCTGAGAAACGTGTCGCATGTATTCCTTATGTATAATATACTTTTTTAACACTGAGATGAGTGGTATTACTTTTTATATTTTTTAATAAATTTATTTTTTACCAAATCCACTCCTAGTGTTATGTATGATACTTCTTTTTGCTATGCTACTTTAGAGTACTAACACTCTGATACCCACCCTTCCGTTATTCTACCTTGGAACAGCGAGCTGGATTGCTGTGAAATCCAGCCTGTCTCTATGGGCATAATTGATTGCCTTTACCACATGTGAGTATCCTGTGTATATTGGGGTATTGTTGTGGTCTCAGTCACCATTGATCTGCACCATTGGCCCCTCTATACTTTGTTTTACACACTTAGCAAGTGGGCCTGGCACACACGCTGGCAGGCAGGCAACTGAAATTAGATTACACTAGCAGACTGATGTTTCACAGTCAAAAAAGTTTTTTTTAAAAAAAATTTACACTACTGTTACAACAGATATGAGTGGTGGCACTAGTTGGCAAGTGGGCCTGGCACACACGCTGGCAGACAGGCAACTGCTATTAGATTACACTAGCAGACTGATGTTTCACAGTCAAAAAAGTTTTTTTTACAAAATTTACACTACTGTTACAACAGATATGAGTGGTAGGCACTAGTTGGCAAGTGGGCCTGGCACACACGCTGGCAGGCAGGCAACTGCAATTAGATTACACTAGCAGACTGATGTTTCACAGTCAAAAAAGTTTTTTTAAAATTTTTTTACAATACTGTTACAACAGATATGAGTGGTGGCACTAGTTGGCAAGTGGGCCTGGCACACACGCTGGCAGGCAGGCAACTGCTATTAGATTACACTAGCAGACTGATGTTTCACAGTCAAAAATTTTTTTTTTTACAAAATTTACACTACTGTTACAACATATATGAGTGGTGGCACTGCAGGCAGGCAACTGCAATTAGATTACACTAGCAGACTGATGTTTCACAGTCAAAATTACACAGAAAAAAAAAAACGACTGATGTTTTAGTCCTAAAAAGGGGTGCTGTCCTTACAGCAGAGATCAGATGAGTCCTTCAGGACTGTAGTGGACACTGAATACACTAGCCTAGCTATCAATTTCCCTATAAAATCAGAAGCAGCTACACTATCCCTCCTCTCACTAAGAATGCAGGATCAGAATGAATCTAAAATGGCAGCTGGGAGGGTCTGGGAGGAAGTGTCTGCTGCTGATTGGCTGAAATGTGTCTGCAGACTTTGAGATACAGGGTCAAAGTTTACTGAATGATGACGAATAGGGGGCGGATCGAACATCGCATATGTTCGCCCGCCACGGCGAACACGAACATGCTATGTTCGCCGGGAACTTTTCACCGGCGAACAATTTGCGACATCACTATTCAGAAATAGCAGACATATATGGCTTTGGCATTGCTTTTTGGTAATAATAAGGCCGTTAAATGCTGCTGTGCACCACACTTGTAATAAGCCCAGCAGTTAAGGGTTTAATTAAGTTGCTTGTAAGGTTAATTTTTAGCTTTAGTGTAGAGATCAGCCTCCCACCTGACACATCCCTCCCCCTGACCCCCCTCAAACAGCTCTCTTCCCTCCCCCACCTCACAATTTTCACCGCCATCTTAAGTACTGGCAGAAAGTCTGCCAGTACTGAAATAAAAAGCTTTTTTTTTTCATACAGTCTGCAATGATGGATCCCCCCTTACCACACAACCTCCATGATCCCCCCCATACATCTCTCTAACCCTCCCACTCTAGCTATTTGCCGCCATCTTGAGTACTGGCAGCTGTCTGCCAGTACCCAATTTGCCCCCAAAAATAGTTTTTTTTACTTTTTTATATGTAACATTTGTTTTCTATAGTGTAGCTGCCCCCCCCCTGAACAATCTACATCCTCTCCCTCCCAGAGCCCTTACTAAGCAACGGAGATACCCCTTCATCTGCGTCCAGTTTTTTTTTCACTTGCATGCATATTTTGCATGCGCACGCACGCTCATGCACACACACCCCCCCGGGCCCCCGGCCACAACCGCCCACAAAGCAATATCGGATCATGAGTATTTATCAAGCACCAAACAGCCTACCCACCTCACGGACGCTGCTCCCACCCACCAACGTGAAAGAATGATTTGTAATCAATGGCCGATGCAGAGAGGGCCACAGAGTGGCCCTTTCTGCATTGGTGGGTAAATTAGGGGATTGCAGTGATGCCTCAATATTGAGGCATCACTACAATCCCTTGTAAGCAGTTGGAAGCGATCATGATCGCTTCCAGCACTTCAAACAACAGAGGATGTGCCAGGTACGTCAATTGTCATTAAGGGGAGTATTTTCTATGACGTACCTGGTACTTCCTCTGTCATTAAGGGGTTAAACGATGTCATTCAAGATGGCATCCCTTAGATTCCGATTGGCTGATAGAATTCTATCAGCCAATCAGAATTAAGGTAGAAAAAATCCTATTGGCTGATGCAATCAGCCAATAGGATTGAACTTGAATCCTATTGGCTGATCCAATCAGCCAATAGGATTGAGCTCGCATTCTATTGGCTGATTGGAACAGCCAATAGAATGCCAGCTCAATCCTATTGGCTGATTGCATCAGCCAATAGGATTTTTTCTACCTTAATTCCGATTGGCTTATAGAATTCTATCAGCCAATCGGAATCTAAGGGACGCCATCTTGGATGACGTCACTTAAAGTGATATTCATTCCGAAGAAGACGTCGTTTGAAGAGGATGCTTCATACCGGATGTCTTGAAGATGGAGCCGCTCCACGTCGGAAGAATGAAGATAGAAGATGCCATCTGGATGAAGACATCTGCCCATCTGGATGAAGACATCTGCCCGTCTGGAGGACCACTTCTGTCTGTCTGGAGGACCATTTCTGCTGACTTCCTTGAGGACATCTTGCCACTTGGATGAAGACTTCTCCCAGTAAGGGAATCTTCGGGGGTTAGTGTTAGGATTTTTTTAAGGGTGTATTGGGTTGGTTTATTTTTTAGGTTAGGGCTTTGGGCCTTCAATAGATCTTTTCAAATTTCTCTTTAAAATATATTCATAAACATTTTGGCATAAATGAAATACACAAACAGATAGCATACCAAAATGGTATTAACCCCAAAAAAGGAAGATAATTTTGAAATAAGAAATAAAACTAAGTCACCAGTATTTTACATTCGTCCCCAAATCCATAAGGATCTGAAGTCTCCCACAGGATGCCCAATTGTGGCTAGTAATGATTTGATTTTGGGAAATGTGTCTATATACTTGGATAAACTTTTGAGACCATATGTTTTAAATGCAATGTCTTATATTAAATACACTGGACAATTTCTGAATAAGTTGGAGGTGATAATTGCCTACTAAGAAATATAGTTAGTCTATATACATTAGTACATACCAATGGTATGGGAGCTGTAGAGTATTTATTAAAGTAGTTGTTCAATACTATGCAGATTGATTTCATTATGCAACTTCTAGCACTTGCTTTGAATTGTAATATGTTTCTATTTCAAGATCAGCCATTCTTCCAAAAGCATGGGACTTATAGTCCCAAGGGCAGATAGATGTCATAGTCCCAAGGACAGATAGATGTCATAGTGCCAAGGACAGATAGATGTCATAGTCCCAAGGACAGATAAATGTGACAGTCCCAAGGAAAATAGATGTCAAAGTTCCAAGGACATATACATGTCATAGTCCCAAGGACAGATCTATGTCATAGTCCCAATGGCAGATAGTTGTTATAGTCCCAATGACAGATAGATGCTATAGTCCCAATGGCAGATAGCTGTCACATTCTCAAGCACAGATAGCCTTCATAGTCCCAAGGACAGATAGCTCTCATAGTGCCAAGGACAGATAAACTGTCATAATCCCAAGGACATATAGGGGCATATTTATCAATGTGCGAGCGGACATGATACGAAGTAGTGTATCATGTCTGCCGCACATCGATAAATGCAGACAGCATACTCTGTCGCCATTTATCATCGCACCAGCAGTTCTTGTGAACTGCTGGTGCAATACTGCCCCCTGCAGATTCGCTAGCAGGGGGTGTCAATCAACCCGATCAAATTTGATCGGGTTGATTTCTGTCCGTGGCCTCAGAGATGGAGGACAAGTTATAGAGCAGCCGTCTTTAGACCGCTGCTTCATAACTTCTGTTTCAGGTTTGCCGGAAACAAGGGGCATTAAGCTCTGTACGGAGCTTGATAAATATGCCCTATAGATGTTATAGTCAAAAGGATAGATAGTGTCACAGTCCCAAGGACAGATAGCTGTCCTAGTCCCAAGGGCAGATTGCTGTAATTTTCCAAAGGACAGATAGATGTCATAGTTCCAAGGGCAGATATATGTCATAGTCCCAAGGACCAATAGCTGTCATAGTCCCAAGCACAAATAGCTTTCAATAGATATCCTAGTCCTGAGGGCAAATAGCTATCATAGTTCCATGGGCAAATAGATGTCATAGTCTCAAGAGCATATAGATGTCATAGTTAAAAGGGCAGATAAATGTGATAGTCTTGAGGGTAAATAGCTATCATAGTCCCAAGGGCAGATAGATGTCTTAGTTCCAAGGAAAAATAGCTTTCACAGTCCCAAGGGCAGATAGATATCATAGTCCCAAGGACTAATAGATATCATAGTCCCAAGGACCAATAGCTGTCATAGTCCCAAGGACAAATAGCTTTCATAGTCCCAAGCACAAATAGCTGTCATAGTCTCAAGGACAAATATATGTCATAGTCAAAAGGGCAGATAGCTGTCATAGCTCCATGGAAAAATAGATGTCATAGTACCAAGGATAGATAGATATCAGAGTCCCAAAGATAGAAGTCATAGACTGCAGAGGTATTTATCTGAAGTATCATTAGGGCGGGGCTCGTGTCATTCATCTTATCTGAGGTTTTAATTGGACATATCTCTAGTAAAGAATGTTTCGTTTGTACTATTACTATTAGAATCCACTGTTATTACAATTGCTTGAGTGGCAAAAAACATATTCTACTTGTTCCTTTGTTGTTTAATTCACTCACTGATCTGAAGGTTTGAAAAGATTGTGCATCTTACTTGAAATAAAAATTAAAATAGAAAACATTGACACATTGATATTAAATAAAACACGAGATGCTGCAGAGTGAGTAACATCAGTCTGAATTATATTTGCATTACCTAGAAAATCACTATCTTTACTTTTAATTATTAATAATTATTATTTATATTGATTTTATATATATACTGTATATATTATTAAACAAAGTACATTCTGTACAACATAGATAAATATGATTATGGACTCAGTTACATTGAGTACGTGAAATAAAATATCTTTTAAAAACAGAATATTCACTATTAATGAATTCATTAGCATCTGGGGCTACACCAAGGTTTTTATTTAACACGAAGAGACGCTGATCAATAATTCTGTACATTGTTAACTTAGAATATAATAGAGCTCTTTAAATACACAGCCTTTTAAATGGTAAAGTAGAATAAATCACACATGACATTGAAAATTAAATAAAAAAATAGCCAAGCACATTATTTCTACATTACTTACAGGCATTAACATTCAAACCTCTCCTTACTGAATCTTAAATATGAAGTGATCATCATTAAATGCACAACACCATCTTAACAAAAGCTTTTTTAAGTTGGGAACTTCCCAAGACCAGGGTAATAGACAGTTCTGTAGGGTAAAATAAATAAAAACAACACATTATCATTTTACCATAAATTCCTCTGAAAAATGGTGTAGAGATAGGAAGGATTTGTGCCACAGCTAAAGTCACAAAAATGATAACAAGTAGCACCATGGTCTTACAAGCTTTGAAATGAGCCTGGAGCTGGGCATTACTAAAGCTTAGTGACTGCAGTTTTATTCTACAGACGTGTCCCATAAGGGAAGCCACAATGACAGCCAAGGAGCTTATGCCTATAGAGAGAGGCAAAATGCATCCAAAAGTGTTATAAATGACAATATAGTGCAAATAACTCCAAGTTAATTGAGTATTTTTATTGTCATTAAGAGTAAAATTCCCAGTCATATTCTGCTGAAAGTCATTGTTTAGGCTCCAAATGGAAAGGGAACCGAGGCACACAGTCCCTAGGGCTGTGACCAGCAGGAGCTTGGGTACAAGACCCGAGAGATTAATCTTCAGATGGGTGAAGAGTTTGTGTTTGAAATGAACAACAGTCACAGAGTACAAGATGCAAAGCCAGGCAGTGAGCCACATACTTATGGCAAGGATAACAGCATTGGCGTAGGCTATAAGTTGTACAAGCAACCTGGATATGACTAATTCATTTGTCAATGCATCAATAACAATAAAAACTGACATCAGGCACTGGAGCAAAACGTTGGTCAGACACATAGCGAGCTTGATTTGGTTAGTGGGATTTAGATTTAGAAATCTATTTTGCTGTTGAAATATCACAATCACAATGATTGAGTTAGAGATAATTCCAGAAACTGATGTTATTGCAATAATTGTTATAACAAGAATCATTAAAGGAGAGAACATTTTCTGTTTGTCTGTTCTTCTCATGTATCAATTAATGAAGTTCTGATGCTCTTGGCACAAAGTATATGTAACCAAAGCTCATGTAAATTCTTGCTGTCACAAGAGATCATTATATGAAAACAATATGTCAGATTTTGTATATTGGCATAGTTAGTGGCTACACAACAGCATAAATCAGAAAAATATCTACTGTAGCTAATATTTTATTCAGAAATACTAAAACCATTATGTACAAAAACTACCTATGCAGTCCATATTAATGGTATATATAATGGCCAACAAACCAGGAATCTGTTGAGCACTTGTTAATTAGCGTTAGCTGACAATGACATCACTTTTTTTGTGCTCATGTGCAGAGGTAAAACACCGTTTTTGTGTATACATTGTATGGTCATACATTGGGGGGTAGTTATCAAGCCGTCTACTTTTCTGGCTTCGCCGGCCCAATACGCCCGCCTAAGCTCGCCTACCTTCGCCGCCGCGGACCTGAAAAAATACGCCTAAGTTATCAAATAAAGCTGTCAAAAAGCCGCGGGGCGATGAGCAGCGGACTGTGACAGTTATCACTCATCCGATCTCGCTGCCCTTCGGCTTTTTCCCAGCTTTATTGCTAGCCTGTCACTAAGCACTCACACTAAACTACACTGTTCTACCCCCTATACCGGCGCCCCCGGAGCCTCCCGCAACTCAATAAAGTTACTAACCCCTAAACCGCCGCTCCTAGACCCCGCCACAACTCTTATAAATGTATTAACCCCTAAACCGCCGCTCCTAGACCCTGCCACAACTCTTATAAAGGTATTAACCCCTAAACCGCCGCTCCCGGACACCGCTGCCACCTACAGTATACCTAGTAACCCCTATCCTGCCCCCCCTATACCGTCTCCCTCTATAATAAAATTATTAACCCCTATCCTGCTGATCCCGCACCTCTCCGCAACTAAATAAATAGTTTAACCCCTAAACCGCCGCTCCATGAACCCGCCGCAACCTATATTAAACCTATTAACCCCTATCCTGCCCCCCCTACACCGTCGCCACCTATAATAAATTTATTAACCCCTAATCTGCCCCCCCTACACCGTCGCCACCTATAATAAATTTATTACCCCCTATCCTGCCCCCCACTACGCCGCCGCCACTGTAATAAAATTATTAACCCCTAAACCTAAGTCTAACCCTAACGCCCCCCTAACTTAAATATTAATTAAATAAATCTAAATAAATTAACTCTTATTAAGTAAATGAATCCTATTTAAAACTAAATACTTACCTTTAAAATAAACCCTAATATAGCTACAATATAAATAATAATTATATTCTAGCTATTTTAGGATTTTTTTTAATTTTACAGGCAACTTTCAATTTATTTTAACCAGGTACAATAGCTATTAAATAGTTATTAACTATTTAATAGCTTACCTAGCTAAAATAAAGAGAAATGTACCTGTGAAATAAATCCTAACCTAAGTTACAATTACACCTAACACTACACTATACTTTAATAAATTATTCCTATTTAAAAATAAATACTTACCTGTAAAATAAACCCTAAGATAGCTGCAATATAATTAATAATTATATTATAGCTATTTTAGGATTTATATTTATTTTACAGGTAACTTTGTATTTATTTTAGCTAGTTAGAATAGTTATTAAATAGTTATTAACTATTTAATAACTACATAGCTAAAAGAAATACAAAATTACCTGTAAAATAAATCCTAACTTAAGTTACAATTAAACCTAATACTACACTATCATTAAATTAATTAAATAAATTAACTACAAATAACTACAATTAAATACAATTACATAAACTAACTAAAGTACAAAAAATAAAAAAAGCTAAGTTACAAAAAATAAAAAAATAAGTTACAAACATGTTACAAATATTACAACAATTTTAAGCTACTTACACCTAATCTAAGCCCCCTAATAAAATAACAAACCCCCCCAAAATTAAAAAATGCCCTACCCTATTCTAAATTAAATAAATTTCAAAGCTCTTTTACCTTACCAGCCCTTAAAAGGGCCATTTGTGGGGGCATGCCCCAAAGAAAACAGCTCTTTTGCCTGTAAAAGAAAAATACAACCCCCCCAACATTAAAACCCACCACCCACATACCCCTAATCTAACCCAAACCCCCCTTAAAATAACCTAACACTAATCCCCTGAAGATCATCCTACCTTGAGTCGTCTTCACTCAGCCGAGCCACCGATGGAACTGAAGAGGACATCCGGAGCGGAAGAAGTTAATCCTCCAAGCGGCGCTGAAGAAATCTTCCATCCGATGAAGTCATCATCCAGGCGGCGCTGAAGAAAAGTCTTCGATCCGGCTGATGTCATCTTCAAAGAGGCGCTGAAGAGGTCTTCTATCCGGGCGAAGTCATCTTCCAAGCCGGGTCTTGAATCTTCCTTCCGCCGACGCGGAACCACCTTCTTCACCGACGGACTACGACGAATGACGGCTCCTTTAAGGGACGTCATCCAAGATGGCGTCCCCTCAATTCCGATTGGCTGATAGGATTCTATCAGCCAATCGGAATTAAGGTAGGAAAATCTGATTGGCTGATGGAATCAGCCAATCAGATTCAAGTTCAATCCGATTGGCTGATCCAATCAGCCAATCAGATTGAGCTCGCATTCTATTGGCTGACCGGAACAGCCAATAGAATGCGAGCTCAATCTGATTGGCTGATTCCATCAGCCAATCAGATTTTTCCTACCTTAATTCCGATTGGCTGATAGAATCATATCAGCCAATCGGAATTGAGGGGACACCATCTTGGATGACGTCCCTTAAAGGAGCCGTCATTCGTCGTAGTCCGTCGGTGAAGAAGGTGGTTCCGCGTCGGCGGAAGGAAGATTCAAGACCCGGCTTGGAAGATGACTTCATTGGAAGGAAAATTTCTTCAGCGCCGCTTGGAGGATTAACTTCTTCCGCTCCGGATGTCCTCTTCAGTTCCATCGGTGGCTCGGCTGAGTGAAGACGACTCAAGGTAGGATGATCTTCAGGGGATTAGTGTTAGGTTTTTGTAAGGGGGGTTTGGGTTAGATTAGGGGTATGTGGGTGGTGGGTTTTAATGTTGGGGGGGGGTTGTATTTTTCTTTTACAGGCAAAAGAGCTGTTTTCTTTGGGGCATGCCCCCACAAATGGCCCTTTTAAGGGCTGGTAAGGTAAAAGAGCTTTGACATTTATTTAATTTAGAATAGGGTAGGGCATTTTTTTATTTTGGGGGGGTTTGTTATTTTATTAGGGGGCTTAGATTAGGTGTAAGTAGCTTAAAATTGTTGTAATATTTGTAACATGTTTGTAACTTATTTTTTTATTTTTTGTAACTTAGCTTTTTTATTTTTTGTACTTTAGTTAGTTTATGTAATTGTATTTAATTGTAGTTATTTGTAGGTAGTTTATTTAATTAATTTAATGATAGTGTAGTATTAGGTTTAATTGTAACTTAAGTTAGGATTTATTTTACAGGTAATTTTGTATTTCTTTTAGCTATGTAGTTATTAAATAGTTAATAACTATTTAATAACTATTCTAACTAGCTAAAATAAATACAAAGTTACCTGTAAAATAAATATAAATCCTAAGATAGCTATAATATAATTATTAATTATATTGTAGCTATCTTAGGGTTTATTTTACAGGTAGGTATTTATTTTTAAATAGGAATAATTTATTAAAGTATAGTGTAGTGTTAGGTGTAATTGTAACTTAGGTTAGGATTTATTTCACAGGTACATTTCTCTTTATTTTAGCTAGGTAAGCTATTAAATAGTTAATAACTATTTAATAGTTATTGTACATGGTTAAAATAAATTGAAAGGTACCTGTAAAATAAAAATAAATCCTAAGATAGCTAGAATATAATTATTATTTATATTGTAGCTATATTAGGGTTTATTTTAAAGGTAAGTATTTAGTTTTAAATAGGATTCATTTACTTAATAAGAGTTAATTTATTTAGATTTATTTAATTAATATTTAAGTTAGGGGGGCGTTAGGGTTAGGGTTAGACTTAGGTTTAGGGGTTAATAATTTTATGACAGTGGCGGCGGCGTAGTGGGGGGCAGGATAGGGGTTAATAAATTTATTATAGGTGGCGACGGTGTAGGGGGGGCAGATTAGGGGTTAATAAATTTATTATAGGTGGCGACGGTGTAGGGGGGGCAGGATAGGGGTTAATACATTTAATATAGGTTGCGGCGGGTTCAGGGAGCGGCGGTTTAGGGGTTAATACATTTATTATAGTTGCGGTAGGCTCCGGGAGCGGCGGTTTAGGGGTTAATATGTATAGAGTAGCTTGCGGTGGGCTCCGGGAGCGGCGGTTTAGGGGGTAATAACTTTATTTAGTTGCGGCGGTGTAGGGGGGGTCAGATTAGTGGTGTTTAGACTCGGGGTACATGTTAGGGTGTTAGGTGTAGACAGCTCCCATAGAAATCAAGCCGTCAACCTCAGCGAACTTGTACTTTCGCTATGGTCAGACTCCCATTGATTCCTATGGGATCCGCCGCCTCCAGGGGTGGCGGATTGAAAACCAGGTACGCTGGGCCGTAAAAGTGCCGAGCGTACCTGCTAGTTTTTTGATAGCTAGCAAAAGTAGTGAGAATGAGCCGCACTTGTGTGCGGAACATCTGGGGTGACGTAAGAATCGATCTGTGTCGGACTGAGTCCGGCGGATCGATGCTTACGTCACAAAATTCTACTTTTGCCGGTCTCGAGCCTTTGATAACTAAGGCGAATCAGCCTCGCCACAAATATGCTGCGGAATTCCAGCGTATTTGAGGTTGACGGCTTGATAACTAGGCCCCATAATATCAGTTTGCTATACTGTGATATTTTTCCATAAGGGCAACTTCCACCCACAGGGCAGACTCAAAAAAGAGAAACAGTCACAAATAGTTTGGAGACCTGCTCAGAAGACTTAAAGGGACAGTCTACACCAGAATTTTTATTGTTTTAAAAGATAGATAATCCCTTTATTACCCATTTCCCAGTTTTGCATAACCAACACAGTTATAATAATATACTTTTAACCTCTGTGATTATCTTGTATCTAAGCCTCTGCAAACTGCCCCTTTTTTCAGTTCTTTTGATAGACTTGCAGTCTAGCCAATCAGTGCCTGCTCCCAGATAACTTCTCGTGCATGAGCACAGTGTTATCTATATGAAATACGTGAACTAACACCCTCTAGTGGTGAAAAACTGTTAAAATGCAATCTGAAAGAGGTGGGCTTCAAGGTCTAAGAAATTAGCATATGAACCTCCTAGGTTAAGCTTTCAACTAAGAATACCAAGAGAACAAAGCAAAATTGGTGATAAAAGTAAATTGTAAAATTGTTTAAAATTACATGCTCTATCTGAATCATGAACGTTTATTTTGGCCTAGACTGTCCCTTTAAGTGAAAGAGTCCAGAGTTGCTGGAATACCCAAGACAATCTTCAAGCATTGCTTATATCTAATCTGGGTTTGGTGCATCGTTATAGTAACATTTTGTAAGTTTCTGTTCTGGAAATTACAATAAATTATTATTCTATGAGTCTCTCTTTCCTGTTTTACTATTTCAGGCTGTTTGAACAGCAAGAATGCAGAATTAAAGGGACAAAAACAGTTTCAGAGGGTAATATAAAATACATAATTACAGGGAGTGCAGAATTATTAGGCAAATGAGTATTTTGACCACATCATCCTCTTTATGCATGTTGTCTTACTCCAAGCTGTATAGGCTCGAAAGCCTACTACCAATTAAGCATATTAGGTGATGTGCATCTCTGTAATGAGAAGGGGTGTGGTCTAATGACATCAACACCCTATATCAGGTGTGCATAATTATTAGGCAACTTCCTTTCCTTTGGCAAAATGGGTCAAAAGAAGGACTTGACAGGCTCAGAAAAGTCAAAAATAGTGAGATATCTTGCAGAGGGATGCAGCACTCTTAAAATTGCAAAGCTTCTGAAGCGTGATCATCGAACAATCAAGCGTTTCATTCAAAATAGTCAACAGGGTCGCAAGAAGCGTGTGGAAAAACCAAGGCGCAAAATAACTGCCCATGAACTGAGAAAAGTCAAGCGTGCAGCTGCCAAGATGCCACTTGCCACCAGTTTGGCCATATTTCAGAGCTGCAACATCACTGGAGTGCCCAAAAGCACAAGGTGTGCAATACTCAGAGACATGGCCAAGGTAAGAAAGGCTGAAAGACGACCACCACTGAACAAGACACACAAGCTGAAACGTCAAGACTGGGCCAAGAAATATCTCAAGACTGATTTTTCTAAGGTTTTATGGACTGATGAAATGAGAGTGAATCTTGATGGGCCAGATGGATGGGCCCGTGGTTGGATTGGTAAAGGGCAGAGAGCTCCAGTCCGACTCAGACGCCAGCAAGGTGGAGGTGGAGTACTGGTTTGGGCTGGTATCATCAACGATGAGCTTGTGGGGCCTTTTCGGGTTGAGGATGGAGTCAAGCTCAACTCCCAGTCCTGCTGCCAGTTTCTGGAAGACACCTTCTTCAAGCAGTGGTACAGGAAGAAGTCTGCATCCTTCAAGAAAAACATGATTTTCATGCAGGACAATGCTCCATCACACGCGTCCAAGTACTCCACAGCGTGGCTGGCAAGAAAGGGTATAAAAGAAGAAAATCTAATGACATGGCCTCCTTGTTCACCTGATCTGAACCCCATTGAGAACCTGTGGTCCATCATCAAATGTGAGATTTACAAGGAGGGAAAACAGTACACCTCTCTGAACAGTGTCTGGGAGGCTGTGGTTGCTGCTGCACGCAATGTTGATGGGGAACAGATCAAAACACTGACAGAATCCATGGATGGCAGGCTTTTGAGTGTCCTTGCAAAGAAAGGTGGCTATATTGGTCACTGATTTGTTTTTGTTTTGTTTTTGAATGTCAGAAATGTATATTTGTGAATGTTGAGATGTTATATTGGTTTCACTAGTAAAAATAAATAATTGAAATGGGTATATATTTGTTTTTTGTTAAGTTGCCTAATAATTATGCACAGTAATAGTCACCTGCACACACAGATATCCCCCTAAAATAGCTATAACTAAAAACAAACTAAAAACTACTTCCAAAACTATTCAGCTTTGATATTAATTTGGGTTCAGTGAGAACATGGTTGTTGTTCAATAATAAAATTAATCCTCAAAAATACAACTTGCCTAATAATTCTGCACTCCCTGTATATATTTGCCATACATTTATATTATTTAAGCCTAAACCTGCTACATATCTATCCCTAAATTGCAGGGAGTGCAATTTATCTATGGGTATCTATGGGTGTTTTTGGCTAAATGCCTAGTGCGTGTGTGTAGTGTGCTTGTATGTGGGTGTGCTAGTGTGTCTGATAGGAGTTTTTAAATGTTAGATAAAAAAAATAAATACATGAAGATAATCAAATCATTAGTATTCCATAACTAGGTGCATCTATCTATCCATCTATCTATCTATTTGTCTCTGTCTGTCTGTATGTCTGTCTCTGTCTGTCTGTATGTCTGTCTCTGTCTGTCTGTCTGTTTGTATATCTACTGTATCTATCGATCTATCTATCTATCTATCTATCTATCCATCATCTATCTTTCTTAATATCTATCATATACCGTATCTATCTATCTATCTATCTATCTATCTATCTATCTATCTATCTATCATCTATCTATATATATATCAGTCTGTCCATCATCTATAGATAGATACATCGATAGAGGAGAAAAACACAGAGGCGCCTCTAGATCGCTTGAACCATCAGGATCCTGACCTCCCTATGACAGAGAGCGACCTCTACTCCCCTTGGAGTGTATATGGACTTCCTTTTGGTGTTAATTTGTTTATCATATATTTGTATTTTTGTTGTTTATCAGACATGGGGGCCCATTTATCAAGCTCCGTAAGGAGCTTGTGGGCCCACGTTTCTAAAGACCGCTGCTCCATAAACCTGTCTGCCTGCTCTGATCGAGTACGATCGGGTTGATTGACACCCCCCTGCTGGCGGTTGATTGGCCGCGAGTCTGCAGGGGGCGGCGTTGCACCAGCAGCTCTTGTGAGCTGCTGGTGCAATGCTGAATACGGAGAGCGTATTGCTCTCCGAATTCAGCGAGGTCTTGCGGACCTGATCCGCACTGTCGGATCAGGTCCGAAAGACCTTTGATAACTAGAGGCCATGGTGTATTAGGTTGTTTTTTTTCTATATATCTGTGAAGAGCGCCCCCTAGAGGAAACTTGTGTAGGCACATTTGTTTCTCTTTTACTTTAGATAGATAGATAGATTTTTTTCCATAGGGATTTGGCACTTACTGCATCAATAATGTTGCTGTAGTCTTCATGTAATTATTATAAAATAATGAAAGCCTATCCCTCTTTCTTTCTCTCTCTCATGGCCTCCGTTCAAAATTTCTCAACTCAGGTGAGATGATCTAAAATGATCCTCCAGCACTGCGAGATTCCTAGTGAAATTTTTAAAAGGCAGATTTTACTATACCTCTCTAAGGGGCGTTCCCTGCATTTCTATATGTGAAGGAGAGACAAGCCCAGTGCAATATATTATTGTATGATTGTTAAAAAGAACTATGCAGCACTTAGTCAATAACACTATAACAATTAAATACACATATATATGATAGATATCAATAAAATCAGTAATTAATAAAAAATATCCTTATTATGAACATATAAAGTCCTGTATAGACCTTGTTTGGGAATAGTATGAATGATACCTTTAAAAAATCATTTTCATAAAACGTCCCCAGTGAATAGAAAAAATATATATCCAATCTTTGAGGGTTTTAGAATTATTCCAATCTATGTAGCCAGTCGTAATGTCCATCTTTGCAGCTCCCTTAAACCCAGCCTTCATTGCCAAAGGTTGTGGAATCCAAGAAACGTGTGTACATAGAAAAAGAAGAAGCACAAAAGAACAGATTCAAGTGTAATTTTATTAAACACAAATCATGCGCAAAGTATAAAATTGTACTCACCAGAAGTACAAACAATTAAGCCCTTTACCAAGCCTTAGGTTAAATTCAGTCAGAGTGTCCACGACATCAGGTTTGAAACAACCGGCAGCTGGAGTTCACAGGAAGAGCCTGCAGCGGGTTTGTCCGGACTCCCCACTCTCAGCTGTCAGCTGGGGGTTACATATATGGTGACTCCTGCACAACTTTAAAGACTGAAACCTGACAGCTGAGAGAGTGGATTCCGGAGAAACCCGCTGCAGGCTCTTCCTGTGAACTCCAGCTGCCGGTTGTTTCAAACCTGATGTCGTGGACACTCTAACTGAATTTAACCTAAGGCTTGGTAAAAGGCTTAATTGTTTGTACTTCTGGTGAGTACAATTGTATACTTTGCGCATTATTTGTGTTTAATAAAATTATACTTGAATCTGTCCTTTTTGAATGTTATAATAAATACTAAATAATTTAATTATACTACCATTTGCTCTCGTTTATTGCTTATATTTAATCATATATGGATGCTATGTATTGAACATATGGATATAAACAGATGTACAAACTAATACATACTTACAATAATTTTTATATATCTATAGATTGAACATTTGGATATACTTTGATTCACTTATATCGCTTGGACAACAATAATTTGATTAACCTATATCGCTTTGACACAAATAGATTGGGATTAATTCATTTGTTTATTTATACCAGATCCTTTATACATAGTATCAGGTATATAGATATATATTGGTCATACCATAGTGGGTCCCCCAGCGGGTCCTTTAATTGCTTTCTAGCGCTGCCCTTTTCTTGTACGTAATAATTATCAAGAGAACTCCCGATAGACTTTTATGGGGATTTTTCCTAATGAAAAATGTATATTATATTATTTTTCACATAACGAATATACAAGTGAATGCACCAACTAAATTTAAAGAAAATTAAGAAATACTGATGAGCCGTGCTAATGTTGACCCTTCTTTATAGAGCCCCGGTATGAGCCAATAGGAGGCTTAGCGCAGTAGAACCCAGGGCCTGTGTTAAAGGAGAAGGTCTTTTAGCACAGGCCCTGGGATGCGCCATGATAAACATCCTATTAGTGGGTACCTGAGCTCTTTAAAGAGCCACATAGTCACAGAATTATAGCACCCAAAGCTTGTACAAAGCTTACAAATTATTTATTAGTACCATTTTAAAATTACAAGACACATCAAATATGTTCAAACAAACTTTAGTCTTACGCATTTTGCACCTTAGACTTGCACTTTATCAAAGTCTAAGGCACGTAAGATTACATTTTATTTTAACATATACGATGTGTCTTGTAATTTTAAAATGGTACTAATAAATAATTGGTAAGTTTTGTACAACCCTTGTGCATTATGCTTCTGTGACAATGGGGCTCTTAACAATTCCTTTCTACTGGATGTCTGACACCTTCCAATGTTCAAGTCTAGTATCCAATGTTTTCTACTTCATACAAGGGGAAAAGTCAAGATGAGCCCCTGGAAAAATGATGTCAACTACCCCCGCACACCAGAACGGGTGAGTGCAATCTTCTTCAGCTCATAATAAGAGAAATTATAGGAATTTCTGGCAGGACTGAGATTAGTAACTTCTGATATATTTGTGTAATGATATGCCACCATCACAAACTTATAATACAAACCTCCTATTACTTTTGCTATTAATACATCAGCATCTATCATTGTAGCCCATGATGTCATATAAGAATGACATCATATAATAATGTCTTCATATATCTCATTTGTACTACAGTAACTCAGGCATTGCCAGCATCTCTATACAGTATCCATATGCTAATACACACACACACATATATATATATATATATATATATATATATATATATATATATATATATATATATATATATATATATGTATATATATAAATACAGATAACTTTACTAATTCAAGTATCTATGAATCAACAGATATGTTCACTGATTCATAACTACATAAAATATGAATCTATAGTTCTGCAGATCACTCTCAAATAAACTATATTAATTCAATCCTATATTTTATCAGCATGGTAGAAAGCAAAAACAACAATGCAAAAGTGATAAACAAACACCCATTCATAGAAAGAATGAATAGAGCAACAGATGCAGGGCACAAGAGTAGCTGATACTTATATATATACAGTATTATTCTGTGTATGTACTATTAGTTAATGGTGCTATTCCCAATAGTTTATCAGATCAAATTCTGAAATTAATCCTAAAGGTACCATGTCTATGGCCTGCCATCTAAACGTATTAGGATTATTATCATGATGTTTAGAAAAATGCTGTACCAAGGGAGTAGAAGCTGAGCCAACACGTATTGTAGAGGGATGTTCTCTAATCCTCGATCTAATGTCTCTCGTGGTAAGACCTGCATATTGAATTTTACATTGAATGCAAGTAATCAGATAGATAACTAAAATGGAGGTACAGTTTAAGAAAAAATAACTGACGTTGGTAACCATTGAATGAAAAGTATCAATTACCAAAAGGTAATCACATGCCTTTCATCTGGAGCTCCCACACCTATATGAACCTTTATGTGTGAGCCAATAACTCAGGGTGGAATACGGAGATGTAGCTTTTCTCAAAGCACAGGGTGAAAGGTAGTTACCTACAGACTTGCTCCTATAAGAGCATCTGATGCCATTTTTAGGCAGTTTTTTGCATGAAGCAAGGAATTGCCTGAAATAGGTTTTTCTATAAAGATTGGTTTCAATTGTACCATAATCATTACCCCTTAGCAGTAGATCAAGGAAATGTCTCTCTCTACCATGATGTTCAAAGGTAAATTGTAAGCCTAAATCCTTCTCATTTATCACATCCACAAAATCTTCAATCAGGATATAACATAGTTAATAAAAAGAGGAGAAGTCACAGAGCTGGAAGATGCCTTCATAATTAAGACTGCATATGATAAACTCCAAGTGAGCTGGTTATGGAGGAAGGCCGCAATTTCACTACATGCACGGCGAACCCCCCTCGGTTACTTGTGTAATCGAGGTAGGCAGTATTAATCTGCCAATATTCTCAGCATCATACTTTACACTACTAATACCAGCATTTAAGTATTAGTAAGGGGACCTAAACGATCTTCACATAATAGTCATGATGGCTACACTAAGGACCTAATAGATGAGCTTGCAAGACGGGTTGACTCCCACATGGCCCTCCTGACATCAGAGCTCAGATACGCTGCTCATATTGATAATGCAGAGAACCTCTCAATAATACATCGGAGTGGCAGGGAGAAACATACCGAGGTGGAGACTGCGAGAGGAGTTCATATCTTAGCTCCAGAGGCAAGTAAGTCCCCATTGCAATGGATACCGACCCCATACGCTCCCAGGCAGGAAAATGGCGCTAATCTAGCATCCCTACAAGTCATGGCAGTGGCCGCTCCTGTAATCCCTAATCCTAGTAAACAACAAGCTTACCTATGCAAGTTGAGTCCGCCTGTCCCGCTCATATACACGGCTCGATTGCATAAAGCAGCATAGCGGCCATGCGCCTGAATTAGTGAAGTGGGATAGTTGCTGCGAGCAGGGATTGCAAACTTTGTTGTCTGCGGTGGCTCTGCCATGGGATCCAGGTGGAGGACTCTCTTCTTTATTCAGATCGGGTGAAGCACAACAACCTGGACATACTAAGGTTTCCTAAATAGGGAGTCAAATTCATGACATCGCCACAGTGAGACTTATTAATGAGACTGAAACACGTTTGTTCTACGATAGAGTTTGTTAACCTAATATTTTCATATGCATGTACTTATGTTATGGTATACCATGCAACAGGGGAGAGGTCACTATATTTCAGAGCAAGATGTGAGAAATTATTTTGTTTATGATTTCTATAGTAAAGTGTTATTCTGAACCTGGTGGGGTACTTTCTCATGCTAGGCACGGTAGGTAGCTGTCAGACAATTTCTAGTATTAACTCTAGGATTGGACAGCTCATTTTATATAATCTGAACATTTTGTTAACTTATGATAAGTAGGGGGGTAAGAGCTATGCAAGTTGTATATATACCTATCTAGGTTTGTATATGTGAGAGAGGATTGGGAATTATATTTATGTTGACCATTTAAAGATCACATGTTAGACAGGGGAGAGCAGCAGGCTTGCTCCAGTAGATTGCTATAGTTGAGTCCTGGGCAACATGGACACAGGGTTGAAGCAAAGACAGACAGTTATTAATGCTCATCATACTTGTTCCACCTTCCACTTTTCTCTCCAAAAGTCCCCTAAATTATCCTTTAGACCTCCTGAGACGGGTTTATTAGGGTACCCTACTTGCACTGATGTTTCCTTATTATCACTTGCTGGTTCTTGAATTATTATTCTTACCACTACTTGAGAATGTTATGAACACATCTCTGTAATCTATTGTTTATAAGTATTTTTATCAACCTTGTATTATATTGCTAGTTCAAAAATATTGTTAGGTTCAAATTTACCCTTTTAACAAGTAAGAATGGTGATTAGATGCTTGAGAATTGTACCTCTCATAATATTAGTTTGTACTCTAAAATGTATAGTTTAAAGTATCATTCTATTAGACAGAGCTCTCTGCAAACGAGGTACTACAATATTAGCAAATAAACACAAAAAATTTAAGGTATCAATGTAAGTTCTGTATTACACATATATCTGATATGCTAGTATTATGGTATATTATATCTGACCTGAGAAGAGGTTTCTTGAGGTAGTTTGTACAGATTAAGACCTGTCTGCATAAATTTAACAATTAGATATCCAGGAGTCATGTTTCTGAGATGTGTCATGTGAACTTCGAGACCACTTATGTTTGTTTTTTACTTGTTTTTCAATTTTTCTAAATACCTATTATCGTGATATGTGGATGATATTCAGGTAACAATGTTTATATTGATGTTTTTCTAAATGCCTTAAAAAAAAAAACTTTGATTACAAAAAAAAAAAATCTTCAATCAGATTATAGTCTCCCTGCCAGATGATGAGCAGGTCATCAATAAAACGTTTATAAAATACATTGATTTCTCAAAATGGATTTGCTTCCCCAAACCCATGTACAGGTTGGCATAGGAAGGGGCAAATGTAGCCCCCATAGCTGCCCTGCATCTCTGGAGATAAAATGATCCAGTGAATTCAAAAAAGTTATGGGTCAATAAGAAAGTAGCTATCCTCTCTATGATTGTCTGAAAAGAATCTGTAAACTTTGAATATTTCACTAAAAAGAAGCAAATGGACTCTAGCCCTTTCTTGTAAGGAATAGATGAGTGCAATGCAGTCACATCAATTGTGACCCAGGTATAGCTGTCACTATTCCAGCTAAGCAGTTCAAGTAAACTTAGGACATGCTTGGTGTCTTTTATGTAATTAGGCAATTTTTCCACAAAGGGATTAAGTATGGAGTCCAACCACTGGGACATATGCTCCAGCATGGACCCTATGCCACTCGCTATGGGGCGTCCTTTCACGTTTACCAGAGACTTGTGCACCTTTGGGAGGTGATGAAAGATGGGAACAATGGGATTCTCAACACATAGATAAGAGAAGGTTTCTCTATCTATATGATCCATTTCTAAACCCTCATCCAAAAGGTGCATCAGCTCCCTCTGGTAAATGTGAGTGGGATTTGATTGGAGCTTTATGTATCCATTTGTATCATTAAGTTGGCGTAAGGCCTCTTCAATATAATCCACTCTGTTTAACACCATTACTGAACCCCCCTTGTCCGCTTGTCTTATAACCACATTAAGATAACTTTGTAGCTCTACCAGAGCTGCTTTTTCCTCCCTATTCATGTTGTGAGTAGTGGCTTTATTTTGCGCAGCTAAGGATCTTAAATCTTTCTCAATCCTGTTATAGAATTGCTCTAGTAGTGGGCCTCCACTGTGAATGGGATAGAAGTCTGATGGTGGTTTAAAACCACCTACTTGGTTTATTTTTTGTATCCATATCCCCTACATAGCCTTCTAAAGAAAGATCACTAAGCGATATTAAATCACAAGTTTCACTGAATGAGAGGTCAGTATTGAAATTAGTGGTAACCCAGGGTCCAGAACTTATGTCAGTAGTTTTGAGATGTCTATCACCATTATCTGTTCCAGAGAAATGTCTCCTCAGGGTGATATTACAAATCAATCTGTTGAAGTCTATGATAGTTTTAAACCGATTGAAGTTGGTAGTGGGAACAAAGCCCAAACCGTAGCTGAGGACACAGATCTGTGGGTCAGATAGGACCTTATTGGAGAGGTTTATTACACAGAGGGTTTGTATTTTGTTTGTGGTTTGTTACCCCTTAGCGGATATATGGCCTGTTTTGTTCTCATCTGTGTCTGTGACCCTCCGCCCTCTGTTGTATTCTGTGGTAATTGAAAAACCTGTTCTAATTGACTTCTATCAGTTTTACTACTTCTATTTTAATCTACTTCTAATTAGCTCTTTCTTAACTGGACTAAACTGTATTACTGACACCTGACTTGTATATTGAGTACTGCATCTAATTAGCCCTTTCTTAACTGGACTAAACTGTGTTACTGACACCTGACTTGTATATTGGATACTGCATCTAATTAGCTCTTTCTTAACTGGACTAAACTGTGTCACTGACACCTGACTTGAATATTGGGTACTGCATCTAATTAGCCCTTTCTTAACTGGACTGAATGGATTGACTGACACCAGGCTTATCTATTGGGTACTGCATCTAATTAGCTATTTCTTAACTGGAATTAACTGTGTTACTGACACCTGCCTTGTCTATTGCATGCTACTTATTCTAATTAGACCATTTGTTAACTGGAATGAACTGTGCTATTGACATCTGGTTTGTCTATTGTTAACTGCATCTAATTAGCCCTTTCTTAATTGGACTGAACAGATTGACTGACACTTGCCTTGTCTATTGGATGCTACTTCTTCTAATTAGGAACGGTGCTATTGACATCTGGTTTGTGCATTGAATACTGCTTCTAATTTGCTCTTTCTTAACTGGACTGAACTGTGTTAATGACATTGTGTTTGTCTCTAATCGGCCCCTTCCTTAATTGGTCTGAACTGTATTACCAACAACTGGATTGCACATTGTATACTGCTCCTACTGTGGTCTGGGCTCAACTGTGTTTTTTTTGTATGGCTCTGCCCAGTCTACTTCTGCAAATGTATCTCCATATATGGATCAATGGACCTACAATTAAAGTTTTATCAGTTTTTGTATAGCTTTTTGCTTCCTATCTCAGCCTCAGCATCTAACATTATACCCTATAGACTTATTACACAACAGTTAGGGTTAGGATATGGGTCACATAGAATTTAGACCATGTTAATAATGTCAAATTAATCAACAAATTATTTAACACAAATAGATTTATGAGCTAAAAAAATAGCTTTTTTATATGTAGGGTTAGATTTTTAGTGGTGCTAGTTAGTATTGAACACTACAGCTCACTCCAAGTTACCCTAACATCAAGACACTCACACCACAAGTAACCCTCACATCAAGATGCTCTCACCACAAGTAACCCTCACATCAAGACGCTCTCACCACAAGTAACACTCACATTGAGACGCTCTCACCACAAGTAACCCTCACATCAAGATGCTCTCACCACAAGTAACACTCACATTGAGATGCTCTCACCACAATTAACACTCACATTGAGACACTCTCAACACAAGTAAGCCTCACATTGAGACACTCTCTCGCCACAAGTAACCCTCACATTGAGAGACACTCACCACAAGTAACCCTCACATCAAGACACTCTCACCACAAGTAACACTCACATTGAGATCCACTCACAAAAAGTAACCCTTACATCAAGATGCTCTCACCACAAGTAACCCTCACATTGAGATGTTCTCACCACAAGTAATACTCACATCGAGACCTACTCACCACAAGTAACCCTCACATTGAGACGCTCTCACCACAAGTAACACTCACATTGAGACACTCTCACTACAAGTAACCCTCAAATTGAGACAGTCTCACCACAAGTAACACTCACATTGAGACGCTCTCACCACAAGTAACACTAACATCGAGACCCACTCACCACAAGTAACCCTCACATAGAGACACTCTCACCACAAATAACTCACATTGGGACAATCTCACCACAAGTAACACTCACATTAAGACCTACTCACTAGAAGTAACACTCACCTCGAGACCTACTCACCACAAATAGGACTCCCACTGCAAGTGATCCTCCATCACAAGTGACCCCTACCCATGTGTATTAACCAATAGTATTAATGTCATTTGCTATTTTATGAGTGTTCATTTATATCAACCAGAATTAAAAGGAGTTCCAGAACACAACAAGATGAAGACAAAAATGCCAGAGAAATGACAGACAGAAGAGGATAATTCTGTTGATTTGAAGAAGAAGAAGAAATAAATGATGCAAAGTAATTTTTGGTTTGGCATTCTGGTACTTATTTTATTTTGGTACTTTTATTTCTTTTTTAGTATTTTGGAAGGGAGGTCTTAGTGGCTGCGGTGTGCTTAGGAGTTAGGGGATTTAATGTTGTTGGGGGTGTTGGGTACAGTATGGTAGTCTAAAATCTAAGGGGGTTTGCAATTTGGGGGTTAATACAGTTGGGGTATGGCAGTTTAGTGATCAGTTTTGACTAAATTTGGTTGGAATTGGCAGTTAAGGAGTAACTGGAAGTTAGGATCCAGGTTAAGAGGATAATAGTAAGGAGGCAGTTCCAGCAGTAAAGTTTTTTTCTGCCTGAGCTAGACATCATGCTAGTGCAGACTAGAGATGCGCATTTATTTATTTTTTTGAAGAATGCACAATTGTCACAAACATCTGATTTTTGTTAGGTTTTAATGAAACAAAAATCTAAATGAATGTACCAAAGAGAGTAAAGAAAATTAAAAAAATACCAATGAAAATTGCCTGTATTCATTAATTTGTTTGTCACATGTAGCTTTGAAACATTTACAATCATTTTACACAAAATGAAAACCAAATAGTGCAACCATCAAATATTCAGGGAATCTAATTCCCTGATTATTCAAAATAAAATGATCATCCAAAACGAAGTACAAACTACTATACCATGTACAGTACATGTGAGGTAGAAAAACCCCCCCACAAAGTTCTAGAAATGGATACACACATATGCTCCTGACCTATAATTGTTCCTATTTTGGGCTATATTACAAGTGGAGCGATAATTTATTGTGCGCCCGCAAATGGACAAATTTGCCTATTTGCAAGCACACATTAAATAACTAGCCATTACAAGTGGCTGGTTATTGCTAACTTTGAGCTTGCAATAAGCGCTCAGAAAATTAACCAGAGAGCCGATCTCTGGTTAATTTTCTAAAAGTTCCCCAAACACTCCAAAAATAGAGGGTCTTTTAGTTTTTAGGGGTTAAAAGTGGCGGATGTGGGGTGTATATACACATATTAACACATAAATATATATATATGTAATCATATACATATATATTTAAATTTGCTGCCCATTGCTGCGTTACTTATCCCCTTCACTGGTTAGGTTCTCATGCCATGTCTGACGGGATGAGAACGAGGCTCCCAATGGAGCCTATGAACGCACACTCTCATGAGCGTATTGCTTCCTAGCAATGCGAACCCAAGCTCATGTTCACATTCCCATCAACTTGTAATACCAGCTCACACTAGTGTGCGCTGTATTACTCTGTGAATTAAAAATATCCCTTTCACGAAAAGGATATTTTGTGCTCCACTTATAATCTGGCCCTTTATGTATCCAGATTATAAGTGGAGCACACAATATCATTTTCTGGTGCTGTGTCCTAGCACCAGAAACCCAGAAGTGCCAGAAAGGCTTAAGGGAGCTAGATGGGGGGGGGGGGGAGGGTTTAGTATTAATATCCCTCAATCTCAGTTCTTAAAACCCTAGAACCCCACAATAACCTCCTTTTGAAAGTTAATCACATGCTCTTTTAAACAGTGTGTGTCTCTGCATTTAAAGACTAAGCACCTTTTTTTAAAATAAAAATAAAACTATTTTCTTATACACTTAAAATATATTTAACCATTGGGGACGGAGTCAACACAGGAAGAAGCTGGTCGCATTTTTAGTGAGCTCCTGCTCCAATCTTTCCAATTTCCTCTTGTAACCTAAAGTTTTTACCCTTTTCTTAATTTCCACTTGTCCCTTTAGACCCACTCACCCTTCCACTATATCTACTAGCCGTGATTGACAACCCTACGGCATTGCAATATACGATGGCAGAACAGCGGCTGTGAGAACTAATCACAGGAACCCTATACCGGAGGTTCTGAAGACTGTAGACATCAGAGTTTGCCTCCTCCACTACACCGCAATCCCAGCTATATCGGTGAACCGATCCTGCAGACGAGACAGCTCACTGCTGCTTCAGGGCTGTAGGTCATCCAGGGGTGGCACCATCTTAGATTCAGATCACATACCACCTGGAGTCTTCAGGGAGACATACGCAGTGTCGACTCTTCTCCTGTCTCCTCTCTTGATCACCGCTGCCTCTGCTCTCTAAAAGTAAGACTGTTCCGGAAACCAGGGAGAACTGAGGTGACATATTGGCCCTGATTGTGAGTACCATAGCACCATTCATATAATCGTTCGTAGAGACCAGGCTCCAGCATACACTGATACCACTCTGCTGTGTCCTAAAATTAAGAAATACCCTGTAGTGTGGGTTAGTGGGATTCATAAGCCAGACTACCACTTGGAGACTCTGCTCGAGTCCAAGACAAAATACTTGAGTCTTGACAAAAAGTATACTTGGGACTGCAGCTTTTATCTCAAAGGCCTCAACCCAGCTATATACAGATTCTAATGTATATGAGACTATAACAGTCTACACAGTGAGAGAAACGAAAAAAGACTGCTTAATAACTGTTACTCCCACTTGTTTCTTTCTTCTCTAAAAGGTTTCTCACTAGCTGAAGAGATGGAATAAACAAATATAGGCCAATTTTGCCTGTCTCCCAATCAGTGCTGAACAGTTGGATCCTGATTTGCTAGCTTATGCAAACATACCTCTAGCCTTGCACAGTTGAGCAATCATCTTTACTTTGTATTTTGATAGTGCAACTTAGCTGTTATCTATTTTTGCAACAACATCATTATCATGTCAGCAAAAAAAATAAAAAATAATAAACAACCCTATCCCCCCAAAAAAACAGTGATAGACCATTTTGGCTCCACTTACTCTGGTCCTCATACTGAAATAGATGCTCCAGATTTACCCGGATCAGAGGCCTCTGAACTAATGTTATCAACCATACATGACATTCAACAATCTACAAACACGGAGATCACTCCCACATTTATTATGGAATCTTTAAAATCATTATTGGATAAACATCATGCTTCCTTCACAGCAAAAATAACGGCCTCCACTGCTGAGCTGAAGAAAGAAATCTCATCCACAAATGAACGTATCGATTCCTTGGAAAGGAGATATGAGGACCTATCAGCCAAACATTTAAACCTTTTAAGTTTTACGCAATATCTTTAAGATTACTTTGATGTTGTAGAAGACAAGATAGCTGACATGGAAGACAGATCCCGGAGAAATAACCTCAGGATCCGGGGTGTGCCGGAGTCTGTCTCTACATCAGATCTACAGCCATATATAAAAGAGATCTTTTACTCACTGGCCCCCAGAACCACTGAGGCAGAAGATCTAATGGATAGAACCCATTGCTCGCTAAAACCCAAAGGCTTATACGATGATCAACCTTGCAACATCATAGTTCGCTTGCACTATAACACTTACAAGGTGAGGATTCAGCGGGCTCATTTCCAAAAACCAGCTCTTCCTGACAAATTTAAAAATATACAAATATTCCCCCGATTTGTCAATAAGGACACTTCAAAAGAGAAAAACCTTTGCAGAAATCACCACTACTCTGAGAAAAAATAATGTTAGATATCGCTGGGGCTATCCTATCAAGCTGCTGATATTTAAGGACAACCAAATGTACACAATACTAAAAGCTTCCAAATGATATGAACTCTTACAACTATGGAACTTATTACCCTCTCAAAAAGAGAGAGCTCAACCGCAACACAATCAATTGAGAGCCACAGCAGAGGAGTGGACATCATCTGCTACTTCATTAGAACGACCATTCCAAGGTACCTCAGCGGAACATCAAACTGCCACAAAAGATGCTAGAACCAAACCTTCTATGTGGGCAACATCTAGGCCAAAGGGCCTCTCCTTATTCAATCAGCAAGAGAGCATAGAATGGTTGCCTCTGCCTCAAAGAGTTGGAACTGTCTCCCCAGAGTCCTAGAGATTTTTTTTATTTCCTACACCTGAACTTCTCCTTGGTTGGACTCTGCTCTAGATAAGGTGACAGTCTTGAGGACTTCTCCTCAACATGACTGAACTGTGACTGATAAGTATATGCTAACCTGCACCTTTACCCTATATGAATGTTCCTACCGAATGTTTCCGGCTGTTCAGTTTACATTGTTATTTGCAGATGTGTGCAGGGCGCAACATTAGAGTTTACAGCTTCACTTCCCACTATTTATAAGAGCAAGCAAAGTATATGGTAATCCTCATTTCATAGCTCAGGGCTTTTAGACCGAAGACACCGCCCTGTATTTAATTGCACAATGGAGGCTGCACTCCACTCTCCTCTTGATTTTGTAATTGACGCGCAAGATGCTCTGGTTACAGGTACATTCCCCCACTCATCTGCTGATATTTTAAGGTTTGTTACACACATTGAAGTCTAATAAGGTCTCTGGTTAAGTAGCCCCTTTGTTGCAAGCATTTGAAGACTTGCCCCTGGGAGTCAGACGCAAACCTGTTTTATAGCTCTTGGTTATTTAGGCCTCAATACTCAGTTAGAGTAACCTCATTGCCTGATATTACTTATACAAAGTTCACAATCATAATTGTTCTCTCTCTTTGGTTTATTGTGTGTCAATGTTTACTTGTGAAATGATACTTTTCAGATGTAACAGACATAACTATCCATGTAATTGAAGTTAATCCCCACAGACAGACTGCACACACAGACAATATATCTCCTGCAATAACAAATCCCATACCCTCATCCTACTGTCAGAAGAAGCTTATGCATTATCAATGCACCTACCTCAACCTCATTCTCTAAGTCCCGATTTGTGGAAGTACCTAAGAGACAAATAGTGCCATAACATTAAACAAGTCGTGACATTTTTCCCTGACTACATCTACCCCCTTTTTTAAAAAAATTTTATAGCGTGACATAGATATCCCACAATATCAGATTATGTACGAGTGTCCTCTGTCGGCTAATTTAACTCACCCGTAGTATTCTCACTCCTTAACATAAAAGATATATGACACATGCTTACAACTGCTTGCAATTTCAGTTACGACCTATCTCTATACTGCTGTTCTACTCACGTCCTGCACACATAATCATCTTTGCAGTACAAGCTTTTCCCTTCAGACTTCCTAACCATGTAATATGTTCATCTACTGTTGTAACCAGTCTTTCATACTCACCCTATCAACAGCAAACACTCCTAAACCATTGGTATGACTAGCCTCAACTCCAACCTTTTAGCATCCCTATATAGTATTCCCCTATAAAAATTTATACCAGTTAGAACCAAGAATGGTACTGGACCTTGTTCCAGGAACTAACATAGATAATCCTTCATACTGTTGTTTCTATGAGTAATTAACGAGTTGTTATATTTCCTGTTGAATTTTGAATTGCTGAATATGATGCATGCCTTGTTTGTTTTAAAAAAAAAAAAAAATATTTTACCTCTTTAAGTAGTTAATGCATTGATATACTTATTGATGAATATTGCATTGCTGCATATGACACATGTCCTGTTTCTTTTAATTTTTCCTCTTTAAGCACTGACGAAAACACACCCTTTTATTTAATCATACCATTAGACAGGCAAGATGGCTGCCTATCTTACTTTATAATATCCACCCCTCTTTTATTTTCCTCATTTCCTGAGCGACCAGCACTCTTCCCCCGAAAGTTATAACATAATATAAATCCTTCTATTCTCAACTACCACCTCCCCCCCTCTCTCCCCCTTTAATAAGGCGCCCCCTGAAAGAGGGGGACTACTTAAGCATTTTTTCTTGACAATACCACATCTGTAAAAACTTACTCCACTGCACCTTGAATTAACTTTATCACCATAGACTTAATAGCTTTAAATTGAAACCCTTCCCCCCTCTTTCCTCTATCCCTGACCCACATCCCTCCCACCCCTTTTTTTTTCTTCCCTCCCTCCCTCCCTCCCTCCTCTCTCTCCTTTCTTCTTTCTTCTTTTTCTTCCAGAAGTGAATAACTCATACAACCATGTCACTCATCTGCACCTCCCATAACACTAGGAGGCTTAACACCCAGAACAAGAGAAGTAGACTCCTACGATACTTAACCCACGTTAAGTCACAAATTGTATTTCTCCAAGAGACACTTTGGGTAGATGGCTCACCCATACCCCTAACCTCCAGAAACTATCCAACAATAGAAGTAGCCTCCTTCCTAGGGAAATCTAGAGGAGTTGCGATAATGATACACAAGAGCATCCTTTATGAAAAGCTAGAAGTGTTTAATGACCCTCAGGGTAGGTTCCTAATTGTTAACTGCAAACTTGATGATGTCCCATACACCTTAGCGAGCTACTATAGCCCAAACTCGGGGCAAATCTATGCACTTAGAAAATTCTTAAGGCTGCTTTCAATGCACAGGACCCGCAACCTACTGCTCGCATGTGATTTTAATATGGTTCTTGATTCAGCTCAAGACAGACGCTCACCGAAGCTTAAACCCTGTGACCACTTTTTGAGTGGGAAGGCCAGACAATTCAACAATCTCATTGCCCAATATAATTTATTTGATGCATGGCACTCTCATCATCCCTCTTCTAGGGATTATTCCTACTATTCTCCGGTTCATAACACTTACACGAGAATAGATTATATTTTTTGTGAGCCCCACCTGCTGGACCATATTCATTCTATCCATATGCCTGGTGGTGTGTGGTCGGACCACTCTCCAATTCAGATGTCCATGAGAGCCCCCACCTCCATGACCCACAGGTCTTGTTGGAAAATACCTGAATTCATCCTCTCATCTGTGGAACATACCATGTTCTTACGGAATGAGATAGAACACTTTCTAAAAATAAATGATAATGGCTCAGTTAGTGACTGTTACCTCTGGGGCGCCCTTAAGGCATATACCAGGGGTCTTTTCATCAAGCTCAAAGCCAAACATAGAAAAAACTAGGAAGTACCCTTGCTCAATTACATGTGACTCTTCGAGGTCTAACCTCCACCCATATGACATCGCTTGACCCCCATATCTTTACTCACGTGGAAGAGATTAAGGCACAGATAGAGGAGCTAGAGTTCAAAAGGCTCCAAGCACAGATACGCCAATTTGAACAAACCTTTTATGCCAAAGGTAACAAAGCTGTTCATTTGTTGGCTAATAAACTGAGACAGAATACCGTGGAGACCCAAATTCCACTCATTAAAACCCCTACTGGAACAGTTCATCTTCCTTGAGATATAGGAAACACATTTGCAAACTATTACTCTTCCTTATACAATTTGGAAAACTTTGCAGACATTACCACCCCACCAGTGTTTCAAGTGCAAAATTCTTAAACTCTCTCTCCCTACCGACCTTAACAGGGGAGCAGAAAGAATTTCTAGACTCTCCTTTTAGCATAACTGAGGTGAACGCAATAGTAAAAACGCTAAGAAACCATAAGGCCCCTGGCCCAGACGGTTATAATGCCCTTTTCTATAAGACATTCCTTCCTCAACTCTCACCCCTACTCACTAGATTGTTCTCGCTAGCCAGACATTAGTTCTTTTCCCCCTGAATTATTGGAGGCTACCATAGTTACTATCCCAAAGCTGGGCAAGACCCCTAATATTTGTGGAAACTTCCATCCTATCTCGTTAATCAACACAGATATGAAGATCTTTGCAAAGCTCCTGGCCTCCAGACTTAACCAAATTCTTCCCTTGTTAATTGATTGGCGCCAAGTGGGCTTCACCCCTGGTAGAGAGGGACCAGACAATACCTGACGAATACTTAACATCTATTTTGAAGCTAAAAGGACAGGCTCTCCTTGTACAATCTTGGTTCTCGATGCTGAAAAGGCCTTCGATAGGGTTGGCTGGACGTATATGTTCGAGGTTTTATGCAAATTCGGTTTTCCCCCAAAATTTTACTCCTGTGTTGCAGCATTGTACTCCACACCATCTGCCTCAGTGAGGGGCCTAGGTTTTCATTCATTTACCTTTCCTATCTCGAATGGAACTAGACAGAGGTGTCCGCTGTCCCCTCTAATTTTTACCCTGATTATGAAACCGCTAGTGGAGGCAATCAGAATGAATCCAGATATAAATGGGGTAGAGTTTGCTGGAACGATACAGAAGACAGCCTTATTTGCAGATGATCTGACTATATTCTAGGTGATCCATCACGCTCCCTCCCAGCCCTTTTCTCTCTGTTAAAATTTTTTGGCCAAATTAACTTTTATAAACTTAATATTAGTAAAACAGACGCCTATGCTATCAACATCTCAGATATAGAACTCACAGACTTAAAACGAGTATACCCTTTCAACTGGTTTCAACGTAAAATTAAACACTTAGGAGTATACTTGTCAAGTAGTGTCTCCACCATAATAGAGGCCAACTTCTACCCACTCCTTCAAAAATTTCAAAAAAGTGCTGACAAGTGGAATGTCCCCTGTATATCCTGGATGGGAAGGATAGCGGCATTCAAGATGGTACTACTCCCCAAACTTACTTACATATTTCGTGCCCTCCCCATTCCCATACCTAAATCGTTGATTAGAAAGTTCCAATCGGTCAGCAATAGATATGTTTGGAGAGGCAAGCATCCCAGGGTGGCCACGAGAATTATGCAGCAACTGCTTCTAAGTGGTGGTGCAGGCGCCCCCAACTTAACTTATTACCATGAAGCTTCGAGACTAGCTCATATTCTCGCCTAGAATGATAAATCCTCCCATAGTAAATGGAAAAAACTGGAACAAGCAACCTTACCCAATCCACTTCTACTAATAGACCTTGTGTGGTTACCCAAACACGTTAGATCTTCTTATAAAATCCAAAACACAGTCATCTTACATGCACTCCGCTTTTGGGACAGAATCCGCTCCTTACCACAGATTGCTCCTCACTCGCCTATTCACTCTTTCTCAGGCTTACTCATGGCTCTCAGAGATTCCCATCCATCCCTATGGAGAGACTGCGGTATCCAATGTGTAGCTGATTTGTTTCCCAATGGATGATTAATTTCGCTGGCACAGTTCAGTTCTACATATAATCCGCCGCAACTCCTGCAGTTTGAATTTTGGAGAGTATGCAGCCTTTTGAGATCATGGGGATTCCTTGATCGTCCTTTACGGGAGCCTACAGACTGGGAAAAGAGATGGGCTAATGGCACTAGGACCCCCATGCACTTTCAGTCTCTTATAGAGACATGCTGAATCCTACATATTACAAGTCAGCTTATATTATTGCTTGGGAGAAGACTCTTCATTTTGACGCTGGGCAGGATGTGTGGTCCAGGGCCATATCGCTCACCAGGCAAACCCTTCACTGTATTACATTACTCAAACTATATTTTAAAATGTGCACGCAATGGCATCTTACCCCCCTCAGACTATTTAAAATTTCCCCCTTAAACTCTCCCCTTTGTTGGAGAAAGTGTAAGCTGGTGGAGACGCAGACTCACATATGGTGGGAGTGCCCTGCATTACAATCTATTTGGCATGAGATTGAGCACAAGCTCGGGATTTTAGACCCCTCAATAGGGAATGCCCCACAAACTATGCTATTTCATTTACACATCAAAACCTCCTTAATCTCTATTGACCTTTTTAGCATATACTTGCTTATGGCAGCTAAGCTGTCGATAGCCAGACTCTTTAAACAAAAGTCCCCCCCTACGTGGAGAGATGTAACTAAAATTATGGCCTATCTTGAATTTATGGAACAACCGATCTTCACCCAGAATAATAAAATTCTCTTACATTTTCAGATTTGGGACAAATGGAGGCAGCTTAAATAATCAACAATACACCCTACTCCCCAACCTATCACAAACATAGCGCAATGCTTTTACAGTAGTCTCTTCTTGCCCTGCCCTCTAGTTCCCTCCCTTCATCACCCACTTTCTCTTCTTTTTTCTCTTCCCTCCTTTCTCCCCTCCCCTTTTCTCCCCCCCCTCTCTTTCTCTTTCCTCCTCTCTCCCCCTCCTCTTTTACCCCCCTTTTTTTTCACTCCCCCCCCCCCTTACCTTATACATACTTGCCTACCTTGGGTTCATTGCCCTTGCCCTTTTCTCCTCCGGGTATCTGTTTCTCTTACTAAGCAATAGTTGTCTATTACCCTACTCAGATATAGATATATTTTCCCTTGTTTCTCAGCACCTGATATGTATGCTAACAAAGTGAATATCCGTCTTAACTACCTTCTTTTTTTCACAGCTTACGTTTATGGACTAAACACCTTTGCTAATTGCTTATCTGGGCTTTAGTCTCAGAATATTATGCTCATGCATGCTGTTCTTGAATTACCTTGTTATGCAAATATTATGCATCCATGTTTGTAACGTTGTGTCCATTTTTCAATAAAAATATACTTTAAAAAAATAATATATATATATATATTTACCCATATAAAAGGTCATTCTTTGTTTTAAAGCCCCTAAGCACTTTTTGAATAAAGCTCCTATATTAGCGTTAACAGCCAGGTGATCACTGAGGTAATAGTGATACCCTGGTGTAAATAAATGTCCATTTATTTACACAGATGCTCATGGGTGCCACTATGTGTAGATTAAAGTTACATAAATATACTGAAAGCTCTTTATTTATATGTGTATAACCCCTTATTTTGACTTTAGAGTTTAGAAAAAAGACACAATGGTTTATAACTTTGTTTATTAAAATTTTAATTTTAAAAAATTCATATCTTCACACTTTGTGTTACAGATTTTTTACACATCATTATATATATACGTAAAATAATGGTATAGTTTGAAGCTGCTGGGTTTCCCGGGGAAAAAAAGATATATAATTTGTGTGAGTTTGTCAGTGAATAATGACCTACAACAAGGTCTAAATGTGAGCAGCATCTAAAACTGAAAAACAGCTCAGCACAGGGGAGGAAATGGCTCAGCCGTTAAAGGGTTAATATATTTAGGGGATGATTTATCAAATGTCGGGCAAACATAATTGGCTGCAGCAAATCATGTCCACTCGACATCGCTAAATGCCGACAGCATATGTTTCCCGCCATTTATCATTGCACAAGCATTTCATGTGAAATGCTTGCGCAATGCTACTCCCTTGACATTTGTGGCCAATCTGCTACTAGTATGGGATGTCAATCATCCCGATTGTATCTGATCGGGAAGATTTCAGTCCGCCATCTCAGAGGTGGCAGACGAGTTAGGGAGCAGCGGTCTTAAGATCACTGCTTCTTAAATCCCTGTTTCTGGCAAGCCAGGAGGCTCGCGTGGAATAAGCAGAATCCGCTGCTTGATAAATGTACCCCTAGATCTCAACTTTTGTCTTTTCAGATACATAATAACCAGGTGCACTGAGGGTGAGGTCAATATGCAGCTCAAGGGGGCCTATTTGCATCTCATTAAAGCTCCACGTAACCATGGTAAAGACGTTATTAATGCCTAAACATTAAGATCAGGTTTAAACAGTTTTACATGAAAACAACAGAACTGTTTTTTACTTTCTACTATAAACCTTAGCTTCCTTTACAGCAGCACTGAATAGTTTCCACCTGCCAGAAACTCTTTTTAACCAGATAGGACCTAAGCACACGCACATTACACAATGTGTTATTAGATAGGTGTATGTATCGGAACTGCGTTGGCTGTAGACAGGGCCAGGCAAGAGTTCTCTTCCAGTTGTGCTCCTCTATTAATTAGACACCTGCATTTATTCAAACAAATACAGAAAATCATAAGAGAGAAGTCAGCTTTAGGGAAGAGCCCATCTCTTTGTATGTAACAGACAAACGTGACTGCCGCCTGCTTCTGAACCACAAGTTGCATCTTTTTAGATCTTTCTGGGCTTTCTTCATCACGGAGAACATCTAACCACCGCGTGTAGGTGAAATATAATACAGGTCAATAGCTCTTTGTTTCCTTACAAACTATAATTATATAAAGCATAGAATACTATAAAATACAGAAATAGCTTCTAAAAGAAAAAGTGACAGCTTATAGTTGACACAACTTTAAAACCCAGAAGTGCTTTTTTCCTTGATTGGTTTAAGAAAAAAATTATATATATATCTTAGCTATGAAGATTTTTCACTTGTCCTACTGCAAAAAAGATAAAAACAATGACATATTTACTTATTTAAACAAAAACGTGACCCAGTAACCAGTATGAATAAATCATTTTCTGGTACAGGACATAATACTAAAGAGAGCTTTTTTAAATTTGGAACTTCCCAAGATCAGTGTAGCTGATATTGCTGTAGGATAACACTGAATCAAAGAACTAAACATAATTTTATGGTTTCTGCTAAAAACACTTGAAAGAGAAATTGTTTCAGAAATAAAGATTATCACAAAAAGAATCACAAATAATATCATTGTCCTACAGGCTTTGTAATGAGCATCAAACTGGGGGCCGCTGAAGTTGGAGTCCTGGTGCTTTATTCTCCTGATGTGTCCTAAAAGCGATGTCAGCGTAAAAAATAAGGACGTTGTGCTGATAATAAAAGGCAAACTGAATGCAATGATGTAAAAATAGACATGGCAGGAGGAAATATAATAAACATCAACTTGAGGGTTAAGTGAGTTGTTGTAGGTCAGAACCTCAGTAGAACTCTGGCACCAAATGAAAGGAACAGTGATTAAAAAGCAGCCCAGGAATGTGACCAGCAAGAGCTTGGGTACCACAGACGGGAGCTTCATCTTCAGACTTGTGATGAGTTTGTGTCGGAATCTGACAATAGTAACACAGTATAAAGTACAGAGCCAGGCAGTGAGCCAATAACTGAGAGTGACAAACAGTCCAAACACAAATAACATAGCTAGTTTAGTGTCCCTGTGCTCAGATGAAATAATAAAATCTGATTTAATTATTGCCATTGTACACTGCAAGACAACATTTATCAGACTCATAGTAAAATGGATTTGGCTGCTGGAACTCAGCTTTAGAAATCTCCTTTGTTTCATAAAAATCACAGCCGCAATAAATAAGTTAGAGACAATACCGGATGCGGCTGTTATTGTGACAATTATTATGAAAATTACCACCTGTACTGTAAGAAGCATTTTCTGTTTTTCTCTCTGATGCTCGTGTAACTACTTACACTGAGTTACGTTGTATAAATTTGTTATAGAGAAATCATTAGCTCAAACAAATACACCAGATTTGCATTATCTTAGGGGGTGCAGAGAGACATAGGGTCAGGTACAATATTTGTTTATACTGAGGGTTTTGCATGTTGGTGCTTTGTCCATATCAGTTACCTAATTAAAGAAAATTTTTATAAGTATAAAATGTTCTTGTTTATGTAGGCAGATGAGAAATTATTTAACCTCTTTGTTGCTGAGCCATTTAACACATCTGTGATTTAGCTGTTTACAACTGGTTGTGATTCCACACAAAAAATATACTTTCCTGTGAGATTCCCACACAAGTGATAAATGATTGTACCACTAGTGATGTCGCGAACATAAAAATTTGGGTTCGCGAACGGCGGACGCAAACTTCCACAAAAGTTTGCGAGCGGTCGAACCGGTCGAACCGCCATAGACTTCAATAGGCAGGCGAATTTTAAAACCCACAGGGACTCTTTCTGGCCATAATAGTGATGGAAAAGTTGTTTCAAGGGGACTAACACCTGGACTGTGGCATGCCGGAGGGGGATCCATGGCAAAACTCCCATGGAAAATTACATAGTCAATGCAGAGTCTGGTTTTAATCCATAAAGGGAATCACCTAACATTCCTAAATTGTTTGGAATAACGTGCTTTAAAACATCAGGTTTGATGTTGTATTGATCAGGTAGTGTAAGGGTTAGGTCCGCTTTACAGTGCGCAGTGTAGGTGATATACCTGCCCTGATCATGCTTTGCAGACCAGGTATCAGTGGTCAGATGGACCCTTGCCCCAACACTGTGTGCCAGACATGCCATTATAGCAGACTTATATGGCTTTGGCGTTGCTTTTTGGTAATTAGAAGGCTACTAAATGCCACTGCGCACCACACGTGTTTTATGCCCAGCAGTGAAGGGGTTAATTAGGGGGCATGTAGGCAGCTTGTAGAGTTAATTTTAGCTTAAGTGTAGTGTAGTAGACAACCCAAAGTATTGATCTAGGCCAATTTTGGTATATTTCATGCCACCATTTCACCGCCAAATGTGATCAAATTTAAAAAAAACTTTTTTTCGCAATTTTAGGTTTCTCACTGAAATTATTTACAAACAGCTTGTGCAATTATGGCAAAAATGGTTGTAAATGCTTCTCTGGGATCCCCTTTGTTCAGAAATAGCAGACATATATGACTTTGGCGTTGTTTTCTGGTAATTAGAAGGCCGCTAAATGCTGCTGTGCATCACACATGTATTATGGCTAGCAGTGAAGGGGTTAATTAGGTAGTTTGTAGGGAGCTTGCAGGGTTAATTTTAGCTTTAGTGTAGAGATCAGCCTCCCACCTGACACATCAGACCCCCTGATCCCTCCCAAACAGCGCCCTTCCCTCCCCCACCCCACAATTTTCCCCGCCATCTTAAGTACTGGCAGAAAGTGTGCCAGTACTAAAATAAAAGGTTTTTAATTTTTTTAATTTTTTTTAGCATATTTACATATGCTGTGGTGTAGCATCCCCCCTTAGCCCCCAACCTCCCTGATCCCCCCAAAACATCTTGGGTACTGGCAGTTGTCTGCTATTATTTCACAGTCAAAAAAGTGTTGTTTTTTTTTAAATGTACACTACTGTTACACCAGATATGTGTGGTGGCACTGGGCAAGTGGGCACAGTATACGCTGTGAGCCTGACACACACGCTGGCAGGCAGGCAACTGCAATTAGATTACACAGGAATAAAAAAAAAGCAGACTGATATTCTAGCCGTTTGGGGTGCTGTCCTTACAGCAGAGATCAGATGAGTCTTTCAGGACTGTAGTGGACACTGAATACACTAGCCTAGCTATCGATTTCCCTATTAAATCAGCAGCAGCTACACTGTCCCTCCTCTCACTAAGAATGCAGCTTCCGAATGAATCTAAAATTGATGCTGTCCAGGAGGTGGGAGGGTCTGGGAGGGAGGGTCTGCTGCTGATTGGCTGGAATGTGTCTTCTGACTGAGGTACAGGGTCAAAGTTTACTCAATGATGACGAAGAGGGGGCGGACCGAACATCGCATATGTTCGCTGTCCGTGGCGAACGCGAACATGCTATGTTCGCCGGGAACTATTTGCCTGCGAACTGTTAGCGACATCACTAACCAAATATCATCCTATGTAGATTTCCACAAATGTCATCTATTTTACATTCACTCAGGTGTTCCATTCATTTTTATTTCTAATTCTGTTTTAGTCTATGGGTCAATGAGCAATAACAACACCACAAAATGAGGCTAGCAGTTAGCGCTGTAATCTTTATTACTATGATGTTCATTTAATACCTATAAAGGCAGGAAGCTTATTTTATTTTTTTTCTCGGCTGTCCTTAAACTAAAAAGCACTTTTGCATTTTGTAAAAGTCCTGTGTCCCAGCTATATAAATATATCTCCTATTGCAAACAACACAAATGATAAGAAACTGCACTTTCAGTACTAAAACAACAAATAACTCCAGTAAATCATTTCTACTTTATAGAAAACATAATAATGTGAGGCTGCCCCAACTCAATCATTAACTGGAGGTGATCATTGTCTTGAACATGAGAAAATCCTAAAGAGATCTGTGTGGTATTTCCTAAAATCAGAATAACCGACATCACTGTGAAATAAAATAGCATTAAACATTGTAGAATTATTATACAATTTTTGTCCAGTAAGTCGTAGGAAAGGAACAGGATTTGATTTACAACAAGAAACACAAAGAGAGTCATAAACAGGATCATAGTCCTACAGGCTTTGTAACGAGCATCAAGGTGGGGATCACTCAGGCTGGGCTGCCTATTGTGCAGATGTGTCTCCAAAGGGAAGTCATTGTAAAAACCAAGGAGGTGATGCTTATAATCATGGGCAGAAGTGATGAGAGTATACAAGATGGAAGTGCACACAAGAAGTAATGAGGATTTATTTTACTCCTGAGTTTGTTGCTGTAGGTCATGTTTCCAGTCAAATTCTGATGAGCATGATGGCACCAAGGGGAGGCACCAGAGACGCAGAGGCAGCCCAGGGCTGTGACCAACAGAAGTTTTGGTACCACAGCTGGGAGCTTCATCTTCAGGCTTGTCATGAATTTATTCGTGAATCTGACAAGGGTCACACAGTATAATGCGCAGAGCCAGGCAGCGAGCCAATAACTTAAACCAAAGAAAAAAAATATAGAAAACATTGTAGCCAATAAAACTTTCTCTGAGACATTGTGTACTGCACAGCATTGTTGTTCAGACACATAGTACACAGGATTTGGTTGCTGGGATTCTTCCTTGGGTTTTGTTTTAGGTAAATCACAAATGTGACAAATAAGTTAGAGACCGTTCCAGAAACTGCTGTAATTGCAGTAAATTAATAACCACCATCCATACCAGAGATGGCATTTTCTCTTTCTCTCTCTGTGTTTTCTCTGTGATAAAGTATCTATTTAATAAGCTGAGTAACCTCAGGTTGTGCAATAATATAATGATAACCACAAGCTCATGCAGACTGAAAAATAAACGTTTTATGCATGAAGCGTCAGTAGCAGAAATCAATATCAGATTTGCATGTCAGTCTATGGGCGCCATGTACTAAGGCGTCAATTTTTTCGCACAGACCGTATCGAAATAACCCGCCGGCATTCGCACCATGCGGATGGCACTTCGTTACATGAATGTACTAAAAACCAAGCCGTAAAATTTTGCGTCTATTGTGTGTCGAAGACAATCGGATTATTGATAACTTTGAAGCTTCGTTCGGCGCGAAAGAGCAAAGTTAAGAAGCAGTCTGCGACCTGATTGGTTTAGTTCTTTACCCACGTGACGATCTAGGTGTCATAATCACCAGACAAGCGGCAACGTCTGGCTGCTGACATGTATAAGAATGTGCATTTTCCCAGAAATCTTAGAATATTGTTTATTTACTTTTCCGGTGGCACCGGTGGCAAAAAAGTGTAAGGCTGCCAACAGTTTTAATAGTCCGGGTATGGCTTGTGAACGCGCTGTCATTGGTTCAAGGTATTCTGCTATTTCATAGTAAAGTTCCATAATAGCTTCTCTGTCCCAACGGAATCTCTGGATAATCTCTCGATCAGAAATGCTTTCCAAACCCATACGTGGAAGGAAAACTCTAGGGACTCTAATTCTTCTACCTCTCCTTCTCTGCAAGTTGTTAACCGGTGCCTGTATAGCCCTTCTTCCTCGTAATTGAATTAATCAGAAAAGAAACGTGTGTAAAAGTGTCTCCATCTTCATTCACTGATCCAAAAACCAATAATGCTACAATAGTAGTCTAGTCCTTTCACTTAAGTACTTCTACCTGGCGTCAGGTTGATACCCCCTATAGTTTTCTATTGTATTCGCTACCTAAATGGTCGCAAAGCAAGTCACGCGAAGTTACAGTGAAAGTTGGAGCGGGCGGATTAGTTGTAACATTCATAATTTCCGATTACAGCGAATTTACATGCGATCGAACATGTAGTAAGTGGAAAAAGGCTTCGGAACGATGAGTTGAGTAAAATTACGATCGCTGATGAAAAATAGTGGTTTTTCGAGCAGATCGCAGATTGATACATACGAGAAGCAGATCGTGAGCGAATTTTGACGCGGAAATACAGACGGACGGTCACTTCGAAGCTTAGTACATGGTGCCCTATGAGGCCTACTTATCAAGCTGCCAACTGTGCTGCATTAGACGGCACCAATACGCTCGCCTGACATCGCCTAACATTGCTGCCGCGGATCTGAATACGCTCTCCATATTTATATAAAAAGCTGTCAAAAAGCTGGGCACCAAGTATGGGGCAATGAGCAGCGGACTGTTCTTAACTAAACAGTGATCGATCTCGCTGCTATTCGGATTTTTCACAGCTATATTTGTATACTGTCACTAAACACCGCCACTATACTAAAGTGTTTAACCCCTATCCCGCCACTCCTGGACCCCACCCCTCCGCAATTACATAAAGTTATTAACCCCTATTGCGCCGCTCCCGGAGCCCACCGCAACTAAATAAAGTTATTAACCCCTATCCCGCCGTTCCCAGAGCCCACCGCAACTCTAATAAAGTTATTAACCCCTATCCCGCCGTTCCCGGAGCCCACCGCAACTCTAATAAAGTTATTAACCCCTAAACCTCTGGCCTCCCACATCACTGCCACTTACTAAACCTATTAACCCCTAAACCACCAGCCCCCCACATCGCCATAAACTAAATTAAACTATTAACCCCTAAACCTAACAACCCGCTAACTTTATATTAAATATTAACTCAGCCCTATCTTATAATACATTTAAACTTACCTTTAGATTTAAATTAAACTATATTAAACTATTAATTAGCCTACCCTAACTATTATACTAAAATTACATTAAACTATATTAAACTATTAATTAACCTACCCTCACTATTATACTAAAATGACATTAAACTATATTAAACTATTAATTAACCTACCCTAAATATTATACTAAAATTACATTAAACTACAAATTAAATTAACTATATTATATATTTAAACACCTAACCCTACTCAAATAATTTAAATCTACAATAAAAAATTACAAGGTTACAAAAAACTAACAACTAAGTTACAAAAAATAACAATAACAAACACTAACACCTAGATTTAGAGTTTTGTCGGTAAAGACCTGCGTAGCTAACGCTGCTTTTTTTTCCAGCGCACCCTTAAGACAACGCTGGAATTTAGAGTTGTCCGAGTGGCTGCGTTAGGCTCAGAAAAGGGAGCGTTGATCATAATTTAGCTCCTCTTCACCCCTCAATACCAGCGTTGCTTACGGTAGCGGTAAGCTGGAAAAACGTGCTCATGCACAATATACCCATAGGAAACAATGGGGCTGAGCTGGCTGGAAAAAAAAACTAACACCTGCAAAAAAGCAGCGTTCAGCTCCTAACGCAGCCCCATTGTTTCCTATGGGGAAACAGTTTCTAAGTCTGCACCTAACACCCTAACATGAACCCCCGAGTCTAAACACCCCTAACCTTACACTTATTAACCCCTAATCTGCTGCCCCCGCTATCGATGACACCTGCATTATACTATTAACCCCTAATCTGCCGCTCCGGACACCACCGCAACTTACATTATAGCTATGAACCCCTAATCTGCTGCCCCTAACATCGCCGACACCTATATTATATTTATTAACCCCTAATCTGCCAACCCAATGTCGCTGCTACCTAACTACACTTATTAACCCCTAATCTGCCACTATAATAAATGTATTAACCCCTAAACCGCCACACTCCCGCCTCGCAAATACTATAATAAATTTTATTAACTCCTAATCTGCCCTCCCTAACATCGCTGCCACCTACCTTCATTTATTAACGCCTAATCTCCCGACCCCAACGTCGCCGCTACTATAATAAAGTTATTAACCCCTAAACCTAAGTCTAACCCTAACCCTAACACCCCCTAACATAAATATAATTTAAATTAAACGAAATAATATTCCTATAATTAAATAAATTATTCCTATTTAAAACTAAATACTAACCTAGAAAAAAACCCTAATATAGCTACAATATAACTAATAGTTACATTGTAGCTATTTTAGGATTTATATTTATTTTACAGGCAACTTTGTATTTATTTTAACTAGGTACAATAGTTATTAAATAGTTAATAACTATTTAATAGCTACCTACTTAAAATAAGTACAAAATTACCTGTAAAATAAATCCTTACCTAAGTTACAAATACACCTAACACTACACTATCATTAAATTAATTAAATAAATTAACTACTATTAGCTAAACTAAAATACAATTAAATAAACTATTCTATAATACAACCCCCCCCCACTAAATTACAAAAAATAAAAAAAAATTACAAGAAGTTTAAACTAATTACACCTAATCTAAGCCCCCTAATAAAATAAAGAATCCCCCCAAAATAAAAAAATGCCCTACGATATTCTAAATTAAAAAAGTAATCAGCTGTTTTACCAGCCCTTAAAAGGGCTTTTTGCGGGGCATTGCCCCAAAGTAATCAGCTCTTTTACCTGTAAAACCCACCACCCACATACCCCTACTCTAACCCACCCAAACCCTCCTTAAAAAAACCTATCGCTAACCCCCTGAAGATAATTCTACCTTGAGTCGTCTTCATCCAGCCGAGTTGAATTCTTCATCCTTGTGCGCAGAGGAGGTCCTTCATCTGGAAGAAGTCTTCATCCAGGCGGCGTCTTCAATCTTCATCCATCCGGAGTGGAGCGGTGTAATATCTTTAAACAATTGTTTGATTTCCTGAGAGGAATTGCTAACCAGTTACTTAGCAAACAAATGTAGGAAATTGTTGGTTTGTAACACTAAGTGATTTGATAACACTGGGTTCTGAATGTTATCAGTTGAATTAGTGTAAGGTTAGTTTGTTAATTCGATGGTACAGAATATCCCCAAATATTCAGACAAAACTTCTTCTTTAACTCATAGAGTGAGAACAGAAGAAAATGATATTATAGGCAGTGCAGGTTTTAAATACAGAGACAACTTCAAGCTGAAAGCATTTCACACAGTCTTGGGTGTTAACATTCTGAATGAAATAAATTTGCAAAATGTACCTTCCAGATATGAGCAGTTCTTATTACAATTGCGGTTAGATAGTTTTCCACTATTAGAAGTACTCACAGTTCATTCCAGTCGAAGCATACTAATTCAGCGTGTATGAGAAAGGAGCTTTAGCAGAGGGAGAAGTGTACTCTGTTCATATGCTGCAGCTTGAGTAGCGTGTGACGTCAGACAAGAACCGGCAGCGTGTTTAGATTTTGAAACAGGAGCTGCGATAGAAACTTTTCGGTGAGTAATTATTAAAGGAGAGTTTGTACCTTATTTTGAGTTATTCTGGTATGAAGGGAGACAGTTCTTTGAGGAAAGCAGAGGTCCGGATCCAGATAGTCTGAGGTGAGACTGCGGTCTTTGTAAAACTGCAAGTGATATAAGCAAACAAAAGAAAAAGTTCATGCAGTGTCTCTGATAGAAAATTGATTCCCAGACAATGTGCTGTAGATAAAAGTTCAGAGTAGCCAACACAAAAGACCTGCAGGAAAAGATCAAAATTTAGATATAAGACAATAATCACTGGAGGAAGCAGGAGGCTCAGAGTTACTCAGGATTGAATAACAAAATACTAAGCAGTGATTGCTTAGTGAGCAGGTGATTTAAAGGAGCTGCAAGGAGGTAATTGGTGCGGCTAATTTAAAGAGACAGTATGCACAATTCCCTGACAAGCGGAGCCATCTTCAAAGGAGCTGATGCGGAGCCATCCTCTTCAACCGACGACTTCCAGACGAATGAAGGTTCCTTTAAGGGACGTCATCCAAGATGGTGTTCCTTCAATTCCGATTGGCTGATAGGTTTCTATCAGCCAATCGGAATTAAGGTAGGAAAAATCTGATTGGCTGATGCATTCAGCCATTCAGATTGAAGTTCGATCCGATTGGCTGATCCAATCAGCCAATCGTATTGAGCTTGCATTCTATTGGCTGTTCCAATCAGCCAATAGAATGCGAGCTCAATACGATTAGCTGATTGCATCAGCCAATCGGATTGAACTTCAATCTGATTGGCTGATTGCATCAGATAATCAGATTTTTCATACCTTAATTCCGATTGGCTGATAGAATCCTATCAGCCAATCGGAATTGAAGGGACGCCATCTTGGGTGGTGGGTTTTAATGTTGGGGGGTTGTATTTTTTTTTACAGGTAGAAGAGCTGATTACTTTGGGGCAATGCCCCGCAAAATGTATTTTAGTTTAGCTAATTGTAGTTAATTTATTTAATTAATTTAATGATAGTGTAGTGTTAGGTGTATTTGTAACTTAGGTTAGAATTTATTTTACAGGTAATTTTGTCTTTATTTTAACTAGGTAGCTATTAAATAGTTATTAACTATTTAATAGCTATTGTACCTAGTTAAAATAAATACAAGGTTGCCTGTAAAATAAATATAAATCCTAAAATAGCTACAATGTAACTATTAGTTATATTGTAGCTATTTTAGGGTTTATTTTCTAGGTAAGTATTTAGTTTTAAATAGGAATAATTTATTTCATTATAGGAATATTATTTCATTTAATTTAAATTATATTTATGTTAGGAGGGTGTTAGGGTTAGGGTTAGACTTAGGTTTAGGGGTTAATAACTTTATTATAGTAGCAGCGACATTGGGGTTGGGAGATTAGGGGTTAATATTTGAAGGTAGGTGACAGCGATGTTAGGGAGGGCAGATTAGGGGTTAATACAATTTATTATAGTGTTTGCGAGGCGTGAGTGCAGCGGTTTAGGGGTTAATACATTTATTATAGTGGCGGCAAGGTCCGGTTGGCAGATTAGGGGTTAATAAGTTTAGTTCGGTAGCGGCGACGTTGGGGGGGCAGATTAGGGGGTAATAAATATAATATAGGTGTCGGCGATGTTAAGGGCAGCAGATTAGGGGTTCATAGGGATAATGTAGGTGGCGGCGGTGTCCGGTCGGCAGATTAGGGGTTAAAATTTTTTATTAGAGGGTTGGCGATGTGGGGGGGGCTCGGTTTAGGGGTACATAGGTAGTTTATGGGTGTTAGTGTACTTTATAGCACAGTAGTTAGGAGCTTTATATTCCGGTGTTAGCCCATAAAGCTCTTAACTACTGACTTTTTTTGGCGGTAGGAGTATTGTCGGTAGAGGGTCTACCGCTCACTTCTTCCAAGACTCCAAATACCAGTGTTAGGCAAATCCCATAGAAAAGATAGGATACTCAATTGACGTAAGGGGAGGGGATCTGCGGTAGCCTGGAGTTGCGGTAAGGAAGTGAGCAGTACTGGCTGACTCTAAATACCAGCGGGCGGTAAAAAGCAGCGTTAGGACCCCTTAACGCTGCTTTTGACAGCTAATGCAGAACTCTAAATCTAGGCCTAAGTTACAACCCCCCCCCCACTAAGTCACACAAAATAAAAAATAAATTATCAAATATTTAAACTAATTACACTTAATCTAAGAGCCCTATGAAAATAAAAAAGCCCCCCCCCCGGGACTTCCGGTGGGCAGGCGCTGAAGGTAGAAGCAGAGGAAAGCGCGCCGGCTGTGAAGGCTGGTAAATCTACCTTATACTAGTAATTACAGCCCAGAAGGACACTGATATCCTTGGCAGAGGTGAGAGGGGAGTGCCCGGATCTAAGTCAGCTAGGAATCCGACATCCGATTTTCCCACCGTAAAAGTCTGCTGACAGGAGGAGAGGAGGGTGTCCGCGGCTGTGACAGCGGAAGAAAACACTACACGACAACTTTGCCCTGGCTTGGGAGGGTGGATTACGGCTCTGATAACAGCTACAAACACAGCGGTCGCAGCGGGAGCCTAAAGTGGCAATCGAAGGGTGAGTCTTACCGAGAGCGGGAAACCGCCATCTTGCCTACACTGTGGGGGACAGGATCGTAGCGAGTAGTATAAAACACTACGCAGTACCCGCTCTAGAAGCATCCTTTTTTGTGGGAGAACAGCTGTGCGCAGAACCCTAAATCAAGCCTGTAAACTAGGAAGAGAAAAGCCGAGAAGGCAAAATACACCCCTCTTATAAAATATCATCTGAGCCCCAAATAGCACAGCTCTCATATAGGGCAGAACAGGCCCACGCAATACTGCCCCAGTAACTGAAATAGAACACACACCCTGACTGAAAATAAAATAGGAGAGAGTTTGAACTGTCATACTTTATTTTGTTGAACGCCTGCTGGTTTTACATACAAAAAGGAAAAAAAAAAAAGCTGCATAAGTAGAAGGGGCAATTCATTTAAGAGACACTTCTGGGGATCCTCCCCATTTCAGGATAGCGCTGCATGGAAGGCATACATTGCAGGAGGCAGACACCATCTCTCATCAGTTTCCCAGACATATCATTGCCTTAGAGAATACAAGGTCATTAATGCTATTACTCGGCTGATCTTTGTACAAGGCACCTCTGGACGACAAGCCTAACCACTCTTACAACACTCACACTATTTACTGGTAACATGCAGGGCTAAACCAATGTGAGTTCATGCCCCCCACTCACCCCCAGATTCTTAAAAACTTACAATCTCTCTGCTGGACCTGGCAATCTGTGAATTTATAGTTCAGTAAGGTGGACTTCTAAACCTGTAGTAGAATTATTACATCTTTTTGAACAGCTGGAATTTGCAGCTCCAAGACTCTCAGACCTGTATGCAAAAGTATTACGACTCTTACACTAAAACAACAGTCACAATGACAAACAGACTAAAAAATGCTGACAAGAAAAAGAACCAAGCAGAGATGCAACAAGCATCAGTAATCGCTGACGACATGCTACCTAATAACCCTATAGTCACTCACCCAATTGTCTCTCAGATATCAGCATTGTTTCTGCCAAAGATTGATCAGCTTCAATCAGGAATGGATTCACTCACTGCAGAAGTCAAATCCTTCAATGGCAGACTGACACAGATGGAACAGAAAGTTGCAGAGGGTGAACTCCGTCATAGTGAGACTGAATCTAACGTCCAAACATTACAACAACAGAATGAGAGATTGTGGGCTAAAATTAACGATTTGGAAAACAGATCGAGAAGAAACAACCTGCGAATAGTAGGAGTTCCTGAGTCGCTTCTGAACACACAACTGGTGGAGTTCACAGAAAATACCCTACCAAAGTTATTAAAAATCCCACAAGACTGTTTGCCCTGTACGGTGGAAAGAGCGCACAGAGTTGGAGATCCAAGGAGGCAAGGAGGAAACAATCAGCAACCACACCAAGTCATGGTGAAATACCTTAACTTCAAGGACAAAATTACCATCCTGCAAGCCTACAGGAAGATATTCCCGCTGGAATATGAAGGAAAGAGAATCTACATGTTTCAGGATTACTCAGCCACAGTAGCAGCTAGAAGGAGAGGATTCTCACCATATTGCAAACAACTAATAGACCAAGGCAGGTCAGCTGCTTTACTATTTCCAGCACTGAGGCTCCAAACAGCAAGGGGACCGCTGTTCTTCGATTCACCAGAGCAACTCAATCTCCACCTACAGATAGAAAGGAAACGCCAACAAGCTGAAGATGGCAAAGACACTGACCAACCAACCTGAGACTCAATACAGGTCCACAGAATACAGTGCCAAATACGGACTAAAAGATAGGTCACTTAGACTGGTATCCTTATAATGTAAGGGGGGGGGGGACTCTTCTATTGAAGTCTTGTTTCTTATTAAACAGTTGGGGATTGAGGGGGAGGAGGGCTTTATTGTTTGTTATTGGTGGTAATATCTGTTATTGAACTGTTTAACATTTTTGTCTCTCTTTCGGATTGTATGCACTAGGATCAGAACTGGTCCGTTCAGCAGTGGGGCGTCACTCCAGGGAGAGGGGTAAGGTAAACTTGGTTACAATCTAAGCACAAGTAAGTACTGGGCACCTGAGGGGACTCTGAGATTCACATTATTGGTAAGACGAGACATACCACCCTGCCTCATTCAAACATGCAAAGGTCACCCCCATCCTTAAAAAACCCTCCCTCAAACCTAACTCCCCTACAAACTACCGCCCCATACCACTGCTCCCACTAGCTTCAAAACTCCTTGAAAAACTAACCCACTTCCTGTCCTCCAACTCATTGCTCGACCCCCTGCAATCTGGCTTCTGTCCCCAACACTCAACTGAGACTGCCCTCACCAAGGTTGCTAACGATCTCCTTTCTGCTAAAAACAAAGGCTACTACTCTATACTCATCTTACTTGACCTATCTGCTGCCTTTGACACTGTTGATTATCCCGTTCTCCTACGGTCTCTCAGTTCTCTTGGTCTCTGTGACACCGTCCTCTCCTGGATTCACTCTTATCTCTCTAACAGATCCTTCTCAGTCTCTTTTGCTGGTGACTCCTCCTCTCTATTGTCCCTGTCTGTTGGAGTACCTCAAGGCTCTGTCCTGGGTCCTCTACTCTTCTCTATTTACACTTCTTCACTGGGTAAACTTATCAACAGCTATGGCTTCAGCTATCACCTCTATGCTGATGATACCCAGATCTACCTTTCCACCCCTGCACTCTCTCCTTCTGTCAACTCTCACATCAGCGACTGCTTATCTGGCATTTCCTCCTGGATGGCATCTCACCACCTAAAAATAAATATGTCCAAGACCGAACTACTTCTAATTCCCCCCTCTAGCTCCACTACAGTCTCTAATTTTTCTATCACTGTTGGCGGCACCACTATCTCCCCATCACCCCAAGTCCGCTGCCTCGGAGTCACGCTTGACTCAAATCTGTCTTTCATTCCCCACATCCAACTGCTCTCTTCATCCTGCCGCAACCACCTACGCAATATCTCCGAAATTTACCCGTTTCTGAGTGCTGAAACTACCAAACAGCTCATCCACTCCCTGATAATTTCCCGACTTGACTACTAAAACAACTTACTAACTGGCCTCCCTCTCTCCCACCTCTCTCCCCTCCAATCCATCCTAAATGCATCTGCCAGGCTAATTCACCTCTCTCGACGCTCTGTTTCTGCTGCGCCTCTCTGTGAGTCCCTTCACTGGCTCCCCATTGACAACAGAGTTAAATTCAAAATTCTCACCCTGACCTACAAAGCCCTCACCAATGCTGCCCCACCCTACCTGTCCTCACTCACCAACAAATATACTCCTGCCCATCCCCTAAGATCCAACAACGACCTGCTTCTTGCGTCTTCTACCATCACCTCCTCTCATTCTAGACAACAGGACTTCTCTTGTGCTGCACCAACCCTCTGGAACGCACTTCCTCGAGATGTCAGACTTGCCCCTAACCTCTCCTCCTTTAAACATTCCCTAAAGACCTTTCTGTTCAGGGAAGCTTATCAGCCGACTTATTAACAAACTAACTTCAATTAACTAACAGTTGCCCTCTATCTCCTCACTAATATCATTCTCACCTCTGCAGTCCCCATCTCCTGTTTCCAATCCTCTGACCCATCTAGATTGTAAGTTCCCATGGGAACAGGGCCCTCAATTCCCCCTGTATTTGTCTGTAAAATTTTGTGTCTTATCGTATTGTTTCTCGACTGTACTGTTATCCTTGTACCCATGGGCAGCGCTGCGGAATCTGTCGGTGCTTTATAAATAAAGAATAATAATAATAATAATAGACAAAGATAGACGCTTTAGGCAGACACACATCCCAGTACAAGATGAAGTTAATCACATGGAATGTGGGTGGGATTACATCCCCAATCAAGAGAAAAACGATACTAAGGCAGTTAAACATTAAGAAAGCTGACATAGCGATATTGGAGGAAACACATCTCTCACAAAAAGAACATCAGAAACTTAAGCAGAGTTGGGTGGGAGGAGTACTATACACCCCGTATGAGGAAAAGAGAGCGAGGGGTATTGCTCTATTATTCCGAAAAGGTCTAAACTACACTATAACACAGACGATAGCTGACATGGAGGGTAGGTACCTAATTGCCAAACTGTAAATTGATACATTACACTTAGTACTGTGTGGAGTGTATGGCCCTCATACTGAAAAGAAACACTTCCTGACCCAATTACAAACCCAACTTATCCAATTTTCAGACTTTCCCATCATTGTAGGAAGGGACTATAACATTGCACCACTTACCCCAGCAGACAGATTCAGAAACCCAAATCTTCCTACACAACAAACTCAATCTTGGCCAAGCTCAAAGAGAGAAACACTTATTTAAAAAATGTTTAGGAACAATCTCTCACTCTCCGACATCTGGAGAGACAGAAACCCAGAAACGAGAGACTACACGTGTCTACATCCGTCCAAAACCACTCTATCCCGCATAGACTATTTCTTAGTCGCAAACTCCTTTTGCACCCGAGTTACAGACACACGAATAGACTCTATTACCATGTCCGACCATGCTCCAGTTTCAATAACAATAAGCACTACTACATCACATAGAGAGGCCTGTAGATGGAGGTTCCCGTCCATTTATATCACAATTTAAATTAACACAAACACTTTATTGGGGAGTGGTTGGTCTATAAAGACCTGAACATCCAACATCTCAGAGACATCTCCCTATTCTGGGAGATGGCAAAAGCAGTGCTGAGAGGGGTGGTCACAGCATATGCAGCCAAATTAACGAAAACCCGTAGGTTGAGGAGGGAGCTAATTTTGAATCAGTTGCTGAATGCTAGAAACCAATACCTAAGAAACCCCACAGACCTGAACAGAGTTAAGTATAGGGACACTAAAAGCCTCAGAGACACATACCTCATTCAATCCTCTGTTAATGCCCAAAACAGATTACAGGCCAAGTACTATCGCTTTGGAAACCGTACCAGAAAGTTACTTGCAAAACTTACTAAACTTGAACGGAAATTGAGTACTATAGTGGCCATTTATCGATTACTACTCTACTCTCTATAGCTCCCAGGAGATACACTCGGAAAAAAAAGAGCTTTTTTGGAAGGACTTACATTTACCACAACTAGACGATGAGCAAACACAAAAGCTTAATGCCCCAATTCACCCACTGGAGGTTAGCAAAGCGATTGATACACTCCCGCTAGAGAAAACCCCACGACCTGACGGATTAACTGGGGAATTCTACATAATGCTTGAGGTGGAAACCTCAGATACTCTAGCGTCACTGTATAATGCAATTCTAGAAGGGGGGGGGCAAACTATCCAATTGTTTCACAGAAGCAAATGTGACAGTTACACCCAAGCAGGACAGAGACCCACTATTGACGTCCTCATACAGACCAATTTCGCTGCTAAACGCAGACTACAAATTGTTCACCAAAATACTGGCCAACAGACTGGCAGGGGTGCTCCCTTCCCTAGTCCATAAAGATCAAACTGGGTTCATGAAGGGTAGATCCGCAGTTAGAAACATGAGATAGCTCCAATTAGTAATTGCGTATTTCTGGGGGAAAAGTGGTAATGATCAACCTAAGACTGATGAGGACGTGTGCTTGATCCTTGTAGATGCTGAAAAAGCATTCCATAAGATGCTCTGGGATCACCTCTTTACGGTTCTGGGAAAATTCGGAGTGCAGGGACCCTTAACGAGGGCTATTAAAACCATCTAAAGTGCACCTCAATCGGTGATCCTGATAAATGGAACGCCATCCAAACCATTTTCTCTCATGAGAGGCACGAGACAGAGATGACCTCTCTCCCAACTTCTTTTTGATCTTGCATTGGAGCCCCTAGCGATTAAAATTAGGAAAGACACACTAGGGCTCAACATAGGCAAAGAAGTCATCCACTTGGTCCTTTTTGCTGACGACATGGTGTTATACATACGAGACCCTAGAGTAAACATTCCCATCATTATGAAGATTATTACTGAGTTTAGGGACATATCAGGATACCAGATAAACAAAGACAAATCCGAATTTTTATGGCTATATGATAAAAATCCCTCCATTCCCCTGAGAGATAATTTCAAAATCATTCACAGCACCTTTAAATATCTAGGTATTACTCTGACAGAGAACCCTGCCAATTGGTACAACGCAAACTTTAAGTCATTGCTGAAAGAGCTCAAACAGCTTCTAGTGAACTGGTATGGTCTACTGCTAACACTGTCTGGGAGAGTGTGGTTAATTAAAATGATACTATTCCCCAAACTTTTATACACACTGCAGATGCTGCCTGAACTACTACACAAGCAGGATCTCCAATCATTAAATAGGGATATCCTTCATTTTCTGTGGAAGGGGAAGAAACATAGATTGAGCTATCACAAAATGACATGCCAACCTATGTTGGGAGGTTATGGACTCCCAAACATTGAACATTATAACTAGGCAGCCCTGGCCAAGTACGTGATGGACTGGTTAGTTGATAAAAGTCACTTCACCAACAGCTCACTTGAATTAGAAATCATTAAGCCATGATCCCTGAAGATGCTACCAAACATGACACATGCACAGGTAGAACCCATTGTCAAAGAGGTGCCCCCTTCTATCACTCCATAAGGGCCTGGTGGAAGATTTGCAAGATGCTAAATGTCTTGCATAAACATACAATTTTCCTACCTCTAAAGGGTAACCCAGACTTCCCTGCAGGGTTCACTACAAGACCTTTCAAACAGTGGGAGGGATGGGGATCATTACTGTCCAGCAAACATTAATGGAGGATGGGAAAACAATTTGGTCCTTCAAGGACTTGCAAAAAGACTTCAACATTCCCATCACACACCAATTTGCTTACCTCCAGATGAGACATTATGTGTAAAACCTACTGAGAACAGGATCTATGCCTGACAGCAACTGTGATGTTTACAGAATTTTGACTTTAACAAGAGGAGGGATGACATCCATCTCTCATACATACAACAACCTTCAAACTAAACCCAATAACATACTCAAAACACACCTCCAGAATACCTGGAACACACTGATAGGACAAAACTCTACAGACCAAGGAATAGAGCAGAGTTTCATGAAGGTGAGAAAGGCTACTTTTTCTAATGACATACGAGAGTCACATACAAAATGGATTCACAATGCATACATTACACCCAGGATGTTTCACAGGTGGGTACAGAATTCTGCAGGTCTGTGTCCGAAATGCGCACACAATGATCCCAACATTTTACACATGATGCTGAAATGCCCGAAGCTGACCAAATTCTGGGGTATGGCGCAGAGATGGTTGGAGAGCAGCACTAGGGAAAGAATCAGATTAACGACAGAAATGTTTTTTTTTTTACACTCATAGTCAAAAATAGGAAAACACTTCAGCCTACATTTAGAGTTTGGCGGCCAAAGGGGTGCGTTAGCTACGCGTGCTTTTTTCCCCCCGCACCTTTTAAATACCGCTGGTATTTAGAGTTCACAGAATGGCTGGGTTTTCAGTGCGTTAGGCTCCAAAAAGGGAGCGTAGAGCATAATTTAACGCCACTGCAACTCTAGATACCAGAGGTGCTTACGGACGTGACCAGCTTCAAAAACGTGCTCATGCACGATTCCCCCATAGAAAACAATGGGGCCATTTGAGCTGAAAAAAAACCTAACACCTGCAAAAAGGCAGCGTTCAGCTCCTAACGCAGCCCCATTGTTTACTATGGGGAAACACTTCCTACGTCTGCACCTAATACCTTAACATGTACCCCAAGTCTAAACACCCCTAACCTTACACTTATTAACCCCTAATCTGCTGCCCCCGCTATCGTTGACACCTGCATATTTTTTTTAACCCCTAATCTGCCGCTCCGTAAACCGCCGCTACCTACATTATCCCTATGTACCCCTAATCTGCTGCCCCTAACACCGCCGACCCCTATATTATATTTATTAACCCCTAATCTGCCCCCCACAACGTCGCCTCCACCTGCCTACACTTATTAACCCCTAATCTGCCGAGCGGACAGCACCGCTACTATAATAAAGTTATTAAACCCTAATCCGCCTCACTCCCGCCTCAATAACCCTATAATAAATAGTATTAACCCCTAATCTGCCCTCCCTAACATCACCGACACCTAACTTCAATTATTAACCCCTAATCTGCCGACCGAATCTCGCCGCTACTGTAATAAATGGATTAACCCCTAAAGCTAAGTCTAACCCTAACCCTAACACCCCCCTAAGTTAAATATAATTTAAATCTAACAAAATAAATTAACTCTTATTAAATAAATTATTCCTATTTAAAGCTAAATACTTACCTGTAAAATAAACCCTAATATAGCTACAATATAAATTATAATTATATTATAGCTATTTTAGGATTTATATTTATTTTACAGGTAACTTTGTATTTATTTTAACCAGGTACAATAGCTATTAAATAGTTAATAACTATTTAATAGCTACCTAGTTAAAATAATTACAAAATTACCTGTAAAATAAATCCTAACCTAAGTTACAATTAAACCTAACACTACACTATCAATAAGTAAATTAAATAAACTACCTACAATTATCTACAATTAAACCTAACACTACACTATCAATAAATAAATTAAATACAATTCATACAAATAAATACAATTAAATAAACTAACTAAAGTACAAAAAATAAAAAAGAACTAAGTTACAAAAAATAAAAAAATATTTACAAACATTAGAAAAAAAATACAACAATTTTAAACTAATTACACCTACTCTAAGCCCCCTAATAAAATAACAAAGACCCCCAAAATAAAAAAATGCCCTACCCTATTCTAAATTACTAAAGTTCAAAGCTCTTTTACCTTACCAGCCCTAAACAGGGCCCTTTGCGGGGCATGCCCCAAAGAATTCAGCTCTTTTGCCTGTAAAAAAAAAACATACAATACCCCCCCAACATTACAACCCACCACCCACATACCCCTAATCTTACCCAAACCCCCCTTAAATAAACCTAACACTAAGAAGATGGGTCCGCGGTGGAGGTCTTCAAGATGGAGCCGGTCCTCATCGGATGAAGATAGAAGATGCCGCTTGGAAGAAGATGGTTGCCGGTCCGGATCTACTCTTCTTCCCGGATAGGATGAAGACTTTGGACCCTCTTCTGGACTTCTTCAGCCATCGGATGATGGATGTCTAGCCCCTGCTTGGGCTTGGATGAAGATTTTGGAGCCTGGAATGATCGGTGATACCTGGCATGGTGAAGACATGGTAGGAAGATCTTCAGGGGCTTAACGTTAGGTTTCTTTAAGGGGGGTTTGGGTTAGATTAGGGGTATGTGGGTGGTGGGTTGTAATGTTGGGGGGGGTATTGTATGTTTTTTTTACAGGCAAAAGAGCTGAATTCTTTAGGGCATGCCCCGCAAATGGCCCTTTTCAGGGCTGGTAAGGTAAAAGAGCTTTGAACTTTTGTAATTTAGAATATGGTAGGGCATTTTTTTATTTTGGGGGTCTTTGTTATTTTATTAGGGGGCTTAGAGTAGGTGTAATTAGTTTAAAATTGTTGTAATATTTTTCTAATGTTTGTAAATATTTTTTTATTTTTTTGTAACTTAGTTCTTTTTTATTTTTTGTACTTTAGTTAGTTTATTTAATTGTATTTATTTGTAGGAATTGTATTTAATTTATTTATTGATAGTGTAGTGTTAGGTTTAATTGTAGATAATTGTAGGTAGTTTATTTAATTTATTTATTGATAGTGTAGTGTTAGGTTTAATTGTAACTTAGGTTAGGATTTATTTTACAGGTAATTTTGTAATTATTTTAACTAGGTAGCTATTAAATAGTTATTAACTATTTAATAGCTATTGTACCTGGTTAAAATAATTACAAAGTTGCCTGTAAAATAAATATTAATCCTAAAATAGCTAAAATATAATTATAATTTATATTGTAGCTATATTAGGATTTATTTTACATGTAAGTATTTAGATTTAAATAGGAATAATTTATTTAATAAGACTTAATTTATTTCGTTAGATAAAAATTATATTTAACTTAGGGGGGTGTTAGTGTTAGGGTTAGAATTAGCTTAAGGGGTTAAAACAATTTATTAGAGTAGCGGTGAGCTCCGATCGGCAGATTAGGGGTTAATACTTGAAGTTAGCTGTCGGCGATGTTAGGGAGGGCAGATTAGGGGTTAATACTATTTATTATAGGGTTATTGAGGCGGGAGTGAGGCGGATTAGGGGTTAATACATTTATCATACTAGCGGTGAGCTCCGGTTGGCAGATTAGGGGTTAATAATTGTAGGTAGCTGGCCGCGACGTTGTGGGGGGCAGATTAGGGGTTAATAAATATAATATAAGGGTCGGCGGTGTTAGGGGCAGCAGATTAGGGGTACATAGGGATAACGTAGTTTGCGGCGGTATACGGAGCGGCAGATTAGGGGTTAAAAATTTAAATATAGTGGCAGCGATGTGGGGGGACCTCTGTTTAGGGGTACATAGGTAGTTTATGGGTGTTAGTGTACTTTAGAGCACAGTAGTAAAGAGCTTTATGAACCGGCGTTAGCCCAGAAAGCTCTTAACTACTGACTTTTTTCTGCGGCTGGAGTTTTGTCGTTAGAGTTCTAACGCTCACTTCAGCCACGACTCTAAATACCAGCGTTAGAAAGATCCCATTGAAAAGATAGGATACGCAATTGACGTAAGGGGATCTGCGGTATGGAAAAGTTGCGGCTGGAAAGTGAGGGTTAGACCCTTTAATGACTGGCTCCAAATACCAGAGGGCAGTAAAAACCAGTGTTAGGAGCCTCTAACGCTGGTTTTGACGGCTACCGCCCAACTCTAAATCTAGGCCTTCGAATTCATTCATAATGTAATATTACACGCCAGGAAACTCATTCTTCAACAGTGGATGCTTCCTACACCGCCTAGACTGACACAGCTCAAAGGAGCTTTGAGGCAACAGATGATATACGAACAATTGGACACACAAGGGGACATTACACAAGGACAAAGAAATTCATGACTAAGTGGGAACCCTTTATCAGTACTCTAGACCTCACACACCAAAAACAGATCCTATACCCACTTAAAGACTCTGACTTCATCCTAAACGCTCAGCTACTGGGACAATGGAATATTTTCCCCTAGATGCCTTTTAGAAAACACTTGACCTGGGAATTGGTGAAATTAATGGAGGAGAGAAGTCCTGGGAGTGACGCCCCGAGGGGGGATGGAAAGCGCATGTATTATAAGGGGAGAGGAAGAGTTAAAAAGGGCAAGAGAGGGGTGGTCTCAGACTGCAATGCTAGATGATTGTGCTAATCTTACCTCCCAATGAAATGGCAAAATTTCTCCATCTAAGGGGCAAGTCTTACCCCAAAGATATAAGAGACTTATGGAGGACATTAAAAGAGGCATTGATATCTTACACATCGTTAGAGGAGGAGAAGCTATCAACCAAATAGAGAGATCACCTGGACCACCAGTTTGCTATTTTTGTTAGGAAAGTGTATAGTTTTGAGATAGTTGTAGAGATAAGATAGGAGGATAGAAGAGAGAAGGAGGGGAACTGTGTAAAAGGAAAAGAGAAAGGGCATTTAGCTCTATTGCTGCCCAAACCCTAATCTAAAACTAAAACCCAACCAATAAACCCTTAAAAAAACACTAACCCCTGAAGATCCACTTAAAGTTTTGAAGACCCGACATCCATCCTCAAGAACGCCGGGAAATACTTTAGAGCACAGTAGTAAAGAGCTTTATGAACCGGCGTTAGCCCAGAAAGCTCTTAACTACTGACTTTTTTCTGCGGCTGGAGTTTTGTCGTTAGAGTTCTAACGCTCACTTCAGCCACGACTCTAAATACCAGCGTTAGAAAGATCCCATTGAAAAGATAGGATACGCAATTGACGTAAGGGGATCTGCGGTATGGAAAAGTTGCGGCTGGAAAGTGAGGGTTAGACCCTTTAATGACTGGCTCCAAATACCAGAGGGCAGTAAAAACCAGTGTTAGGAGCCTCTAACGCTGGTTTTGACGGCTACCGCCCAACTCTAAATCTAGGCCTTCGAATTCATTCATAATGTAATATTACACGCCAGGAAACTCATTCTTCAACAGTGGATGCTTCCTACACCGCCTAGACTGACACAGCTCAAAGGAGCTTTGAGGCAACAGATGATATACGAACAATTGGACACACAAGGGGACATTACACAAGGACAAAGAAATTCATGACTAAGTGGGAACCCTTTATCAGTACTCTAGACCTCACACACCAAAAACAGATCCTATACCCACTTAAAGACTCTGACTTCATCCTAAACGCTCAGCTACTGGGACAATGGAATATTTTCCCCTAGATGCCTTTTAGAAAACACTTGACCTGGGAATTGGTGAAATTAATGGAGGAGAGAAGTCCTGGGAGTGACGCCCCGAGGGGGGATGGAAAGCGCATGTATTATAAGGGGAGAGGAAGAGTTAAAAAGGGCAAGAGAGGGGTGGTCTCAGACTGCAATGCTAGATGATTGTGCTAATCTTACCTCCCAATGAAATGGCAAAATTTCTCCATCTAAGGGGCAAGTCTTACCCCAAAGATATAAGAGACTTATGGAGGACATTAAAAGAGGCATTGATATCTTACACATCGTTAGAGGAGGAGAAGCTATCAACCAAATAGAGAGATCACCTGGACCACCAGTTTGCTATTTTTGTTAGGAAAGTGTATAGTTTTGAGATAGTTGTAGAGATAAGATAGGAGGATAGAAGAGAGAAGGAGGGGAACTGTGTAAAAGGAAAAGAGAAAAGGGCATTTAGCTCTATTGCTGCCCAAACCCTAATCTAAAACTAAAACCCAACCAATAAACCCTTAAAAAAACACTAACCCCTGAAGATCCACTTAAAGTTTTGAAGACCCGACATCCATCCTCAAAGAAGCCGGGAAAAGTCCTCATCGAAGCCGGCAGAAGTCTTAATCCAAGCGGCCAAAGTCTTCATCCAAGCCCACAGAAGTCTTCACCCAGACGGCATCTTCTATCTTCATCCATCCAGCGCGGAGCGGCTCCATCTTCAAGACATCCAACGTGGAGCATCCTCTTCTTACGACTTAGTGTTTGTTATTTTTTGTAACTTAGTTAGTTTTTTGTAATTTTTTATTGTAGATTTAAATTATTTGAGTAGGGTTAGGTGTTTAAATATATAATATAGTTAATTTAATTTGTAGTTTAATGTAATTTTAGTATAACAGTTAGGGTAGATTAATTATTAGTTTAATATAGTTTAATGCAATTTTAGTATAATATTTAGGGTAGATTAATTAATAGTTTAATATAGTTTAATTTAAATCTAAAGATAAGCTTCAATTTATTATAAGATAGGGATGAGTTAATATTTAATATAAAGTTAGCGGGTTGTTAGGTTTAGGGGTTAATAGTTTAATTCAATTTATGGCTATGTGGGGGGCTGGCGGTTTAGGAGTTAATAGGTTTAGTAAGTGCTAGTGCTAGCAAAAGTAGTCAGATAGTGCCGAATTTGCTTTCGAAACATCTGTAATGACGTAAGTTACATCACAAATTTCAACTTTTGCCGGTCTGTAGACTTTGATAACTAAGGGGAATCAAGCTCGCCACAATTATGATGCGGAATTCCAGCGTATTTGCGGTTGACGGCTTGATAAGTCGGCCTCTATGTCAATACAGAACAAGCAACATTTATTTATCTAGGTATTTTGCATGTTTTTGTGTTCTCTATAACTCTTGCCTTAGTAAATAGAGTACAGATTTATAAATATACATTTTTAACATTAATATAGATTGATCAGAAATTCTCTAAAATAGTGATTCACACTGCAAGTTACAGAACAAAAAGGAACTTTCAATTTCTTATTTTCATAGCTTGTTTATTTTAAGGAGCACATTGAAAATGTTTTCTTCTCTTAAATTAAGTTTTTGGGTGCACTTGCGTATCTGACATTAATAAGAGCCTTATTTACTAAAGCCCAGACAGTCACAGTTTGCTTCCACCCAAGACGGCAGAAAGCAGACAGCAATACTCAATTCCGCCCCCCTGATCATACTAGCTCAATGGTGCGCAAGTGGAGGCTGTTGTCAATCACCCTTGGCAAAGTTTTCAGGATGATTTTAAGAGCTGGCATAAAGGTCTTATAACCGATTGCTTCTTAACTATCAACTGCAGGGTCGCTCATGTGAGTCTGCAGCAAAGGCCTGAAAGCTGCGTAGAGTCCTAAGAATTCAGTGCAAAGACAGTTAATTATAATTACACATCTGTACGTAGAGGTACATTAATACAGTCACTGAACAGAGAGAACTTTATATTAAAAACAAGTATTATTGCACTTTTACTCTCATCTAGGGTTCATCACAATCCTTTAGAAAAGTTTATCAATTGATTTATCTAGAAAAATGTATAGGTCAGTTTTGTGGAATAGTCATTAAACAAACTTTTCTAAAGGATTGTGATCAATTTCAATTGGTTTACCCTCTTCAAGGTGAGCTTCAGGGGTGCACTACAGGGGGTCCATTTATTAATGTGCGGACAAACATGATCCAATATAGTGGATCATGTCTGCCACACATCGATAAATGCCGGCCGTACATTGATAAATGGTGAACTACTAGTGAAATACCACCCCCTGCAGATTTGCAGCCAGCATGCTGTGCACCACCTCAGAGCTCATCTTGGGTCTTAGGATCGCTGCTTCTTAACCTTCGCTTCAGCCGGAACTGAAGCGGAGTGGGTCTGAGGCAGCATCCATTACTTCTTAAATAAACCCCCAGGAATCTACCTGATCACATCTGATTAGCCAATGACAAGATGCATATATGTGTAGCCATCAATCTGCAGCCAGCTCCCGCTAGAGTTTTGCTACTCCTGAGACTTCTTAGGTATCGTTTTTCAACAAGGAACCATAAGAGAATTAAATCAAGTTAATACTTATACAATATATCAAACTGTGCAACACCATGAACACTATCTGCACCCAGAGACATACAACTGAAAAGGATGTCTCACTAAAAGCAAGTGCACCCACTAGCTGCACCCAGAGACATACAACTGATAAGGATGTCTCACTAAAAGCAAGTGCACCCACTAGCTGCACCCAGAGACATACAACTGATAAGGATGTCTCACTAAAAGCAAGTGCACCCACTAGCACCACCCAGAGACATACAACTGATAAGGATGTCTCACTAAAAGCAAGTGCACCCACTAGCTGCACCCAGAGACATACAACTGATAAGGATGTCTCACTAAAAGCAAGTGCACCCACTAGCTGCACCCAGAGACATACAACTGATAAGGATGTCTCACTAAAAGCAAGTGCACCCACTAGCACCACCCAGAGACATACAACTGATAAGGATGTCTCACTAAAAGCAAGTGCACCCACTAGCTGCACCCAGAGACATACAACTGATAAGGATGTCTCACTAAAAGCAAGTGCTCGTCTCATTGCTGTATGATTCCCACATCAAGCCTTGCCATCTCCACCTTGGAGTGTTTCATCTGCACATTTCAGAAGTTTCATTAGATAATTCTATTTTAGATACTTATGCCTAGATTACGAGTATTGCACTAAACAGGGTGTGTAAATAACGCAAAAAAATTAGGGGTATCACACTTCCATAGCGCTGCCATTATGAGTTACTGAAAAACCTCCTTGTGCTGGGCGTTATGGTGCATTAAGCTCCATACTGCAAAAATGCCAAGGGCTGAGTTTACGTGCTTGTGCACCCTTTCCCCCATAGACATCCATGGGGAGAAAGTGTTAGAAAAATAACTAACACCTGAGATCGCGGAATGGCAAATTGCCATAACGCAACCCCATTTATGTCTATGGGGAAAATAAAGTTAAGTTTAAACCTAACACCCTAACATAAACCCCTAGTCTAAATATCCCTAATCCGTCGCCCCCAAAATCACCGACACTAAATAAAGTTATTAACCCATAAACAGCCACCCCCAATATCGCTGACACAAAATTAATCTATTAAACCCTAATCCGTCGCCCCCGACATCGCCGACACTAAATAAAGTTATTAACCCCTAAACCGCTGCCCCAATATCGCAGACACAAAATAAATCTATTATACCATAATCCGCCGCCCCTGACATCGCTGACACAAAATAAACCTATTAGTATTTAGTGTTGGCGATGTGGGGGGCTGGTGGTTTAGGGGTTACTTTAGCCGTTAGTTATTTTTCTATTTATTTGTACCTTGTGGTGTGTCACATGAACTAACCAGTTACATTCTGCTGCATGTATTACCTGCCGAAATAATACGTTTCCAATTGTGGAGATACCTCACCTTGTTGTTTTCTATGGATAAAAAGTAAGTTTGTGAATGCCCCAACTATATGCATCCTACATGCTGTAATTCCCCTCTGTGATCACCAGATTCTCTCTATCAATAAACAAAAACCCTCTATAAAGAACTCGCTCTTGAATATATAGGACACCATTTACTTCAGAGCACAACCACCAGACTTGATCATGTGACCTGCAGCCGATAGTTAAAGGGACACTAAAGTCAAAATACACTTTTATGATTCAGCTAGAGCAGCTTTGCTCAGTCTATTTATATTCACAGTTTATGGGGAGCAAGATCCTGAGCATGTGCACAAGCTCACAGGGTATACGTATACAGACTGTGATTGGCTAATGTCTGTCACATGATACAGGGGGGAGCAAGATCACAGGGTATACGTATACAGACTGTGATTGGCTAATGTCTGTCACATGATACAGGGGGGAGCAAGATCCTGAGCATGTGCACAAGCTCACAGGGGATACGTATACAGACTGTGATTGGCTAATGTCTGTCACATGATACAGGGGGGCGCAAGATCCTGAGCATGTGCACAAGCTCACAGGGTATACGTATACAGACTGTGATTGGCTTATGTCTGTCACATGATACAGGGGGGCGCAAGATCCTGAGCATGTGCACAAGCTCACAGGGTATACGTATACAGACTGTGATTGGCTTATGTCTGTCACATGATACAGGGGGGAGCAAGATCCTGAGCATGTGCGCAAGCTCACAGGGAAAACGTATACAGACTAGGGCCTAGATTTGGAGTTCGGCGGTAGAAGGGCTGTTAACGCTCCGCGGGCTTTTTTCTGGCCGCACCATAAATTTAACTCTGGTATCGAGAGTTCAAACAAATGCTGCGTTAGGCTCCAAAAAAGGAGCGTAGAGCATTTTTACCGCAAATGCAACTCTCGATACCAGAGTTGCTTACGGACGCGGCCAGCCTCAAAAACGTGCTCGTGCACGATATCCCCATAGGAAACAATGGGGCTGTTTGAGCTGAAAAAAAACCTAACACCTGCAAAAAAGCAGCGTTCAGCTCCTAACGCAGCCCCATTGTTTCCTATGGGGAAACACTTCCTACGTCTGCACCTAACACTCTAACATGTACCCCGAGTCTAAACACCCCTAACCTTACACTTATTAACCCCTAATCTGCCGCCCCCGCTATCGCTGACCCCTGCATATTATTTTTAACCCCTAATCTGCCGCTCCGTAAACCGCCGCAACCTACGTTATCCTTATGTACCCCTAATCTGCTGCCCTAACATCGCCGACCCCTATATTATATTTATTACCCCCTAATCTGCCCCCCACAACGTCGCCGACACCTGCCTACACTTATTAACCCCTAATCTGCCGAGCGGACCTGAGCGCTACTATAATAAATGGATTAACCCCTAAAGCTAAGTCTAACCCTAACACTAACACCCCCCTAAGTTAAATATAATTTAAATCTAACGAAATAAATTAACTCTTATTAAATAAATTATTCCTATTTAAAGCTACATACTTACCTGTAAAATAAACCCTAATATAGCTACAATATAAATTATAATTATATTATAGCTATTTTAGGATTTATATTTATTTTACAGGCAACTTGGTAATTATTTTAACCAGGTACAATAGCTATTTAATAGTTACCTAGTTAAAATAATAACAAATTTACCTGTAAAATAAATCCTAACCTAAGATATAATTAAACCTAACACTACCCTATCAATAAATTAATTAAATAAACTAACTACAATTACCTACAATTAACCTAACACTAAACTATCAATAAATTAATTAAACACAATTGCTACAAATAAATACAATTACATAAACTAGCTAAAGTACAAAAAATAAAAAAGAACTAAGTTACAAAAAATAAAAAAATATTTACAAACATAAGAAAAATATTACAACAATTTTAAACTAATTACACCTACTCTAAGCCCCCTAATAAAATAACAAAGCCCCCCAAAATAAAAAATTCCCTACCCTATTCTAAATTAAAAAAGGTAAAAGCTCTTTTACCTTACCAGCCCTGAACAGGGCCCTTTGCGGGGCATGCCCCAAGAATTTCAGCTCTTTTGCCTGTAAAAAAAACATACAATACCCCCCCCCCAACATTACAACCCACCACCCACATACCCCTAATCTAACCCAAACCCCCCTTAAATAAACCTAACACTAAGCCCCTGAAGATCTTCCTACCTTGTCTTCACCATCCAGGTTCACCGATCCATCCTGAAGAGCTCCTCCGATGTCCTGATCCAAGCCCAAGCGGGGGGCTGAAGAGGTCCATGATCCGGTCAAAGTCTTCATCCAAGCGGGGCAGAAGAGGATCTTCCATCCGATTGAAGTCTTCATCCAAGCAGCATCCATCCGGAGCGAAGCGGCAGGATCCTGAAGACCTCCAGCGCGGAACATCCATCCGGCCCGACGACTGAACGACGAATGACTGTTCCTTTAAGGGACGTCATCCAAGATGGCGTCCCTCGAATTCCGATTGGCTGATAGGATTCTATCAGCCAATCGGAATTAAGGTAGGAATTTTCTGATTGGCTGATGGAATCAGCCAATCAGAATCAAGTTCAATCCGATTGGCTGATCCGATCAGCCAATCAGATTGAGCTCGCATTCTATTGGCTGATCGGAACAGCCAATAGAATGCGAGCTCAATCTGATTGGCTGATTGGATCAGCCAATCGGATTGAACTTGATTCTGATTGGCTGATTCCATCAGCCAATCAGAAAATTCCTACCTTAATTCCGATTGGCTGATAGGATTCTATCAGCCAATCGGAATTCGAGGGACGCCATCTTGGATGACGTCCCTTAAAGGAACAGTCATTCGTCGTTCAGTCGTCGGGCCGGATGGATGTTCCGCGCTGGAGGTCTTCAGGATCCTGCCGCTTCGCTCCGGATGGATGCTGCTTGGATGAAGACTTCAATCGGATGGAAGATCCTCTTCTGCCCCGCTTGGATGAAGACTTTGACCGGATCATGGACCTCTTCAGCCCCCCGCTTGGGCTTGGATCAGGACATCGGAGGAGCTCTTCAGGACGGATCGGTGAACCTGGATGGTGAAGACAAGGTAGGAAGATCTTCAGGGGCTTAGTGTTAGGTTTATTTAAGGGGGGTTTGGGTTAGATTAGGGGTATGTGGGTGGTGGGTTGTAATGTTGGGGGGGGGGGTATTGTATGTTTTTTTTTACAGGCAAAAGAGCTGAAATTCTTGGGGCATGCCCCGCAAAGGGCCCTGTTCAGGGCTGGTAAAGTAAAAGAGCTTTTACCTTTTTTAATTTAGAATAGGGTAGGGAATTTTTTATTTTGGGGGGCTTTGTTATTTTATTAGGGGGCTTAGAGTAGGTGTAATTAGTTTAAAATTGTTGTAATATTTTTCTTATGTTTGTAAATATTTTTTTATTTTTTGTAACTTAGTTCTTTTTTATTTTTTGTACTTTAGCTAGTTTATGTAATTGTATTTATTTGTAGCAATTGTGTTTAATTAATTTATTGATAGTGTAGTGTTAGGTTAATTGTAGGTAATTGTAGTTAGTTTATTTAATTAATTTATTGATAGTGTAGTGTTAGGTTAATTGTAGGTAATTGTAGTTAGTTTATTTAATTAATTTATTGATAGGGTAGTGTTAGGTTTAATTATATCTTAGGTTAGGATTTATTTTACAGGTAAATTTGTTATTATTTTAACTAGGTAACTATTTAATAGCTATTGTACCTGGTTAAAATAATTACCAAGTTGCCTGTAAAATAAATATAAATCCTAAAATAGCTATAATATAATTATAATTTATATTGTAGCTATATTAGGATTTATTTTACAGGTAAGTATTTAGCTTTAAATAGGAATAATTTATTTAATAAAAGTTAATTTATTTCGTTAGATTTAACTTAGGGGGGTGTTAGAGTTAGGGTTAGACTTAGCTTTAGGGGTTAATCCATTTATTATAGTAGCGGTGAGCTCCGGTCGTCAGATTAGGGGTTAATAATTGAAGTTAGGTGTCGACGATGTTAGGGAGGGCAGATTAGGGGTTAATACTATTTATGATAGGGTTAGTGAGGCGGATTAGGGGTTAATATATTTATTATAGTAGCGCTCAGGTCCGCTCGGCAGATTAGGGGTTAATAAGTGTAGGCAGGTGTCGGCGACGTTGAGGGGGGCAGATTAGGGGTTAATAAATATAATATAGGGGTCGGCGGTGTTAGGGGCAGCAGATTAGGGGTACATAGGGATAACGTAGGTGGCGGCGCTTTGCGGTCGGAAGATTAGGGGTTAATTATTTTAAGTAGCTGGCGGAGATCTTGTGGGGGGCAGGTTAGGGGTTAATAAATGTAATACAGGGGTCGGCGGGGTTAGGGGCAGCAGATTAGGGGTACATAAGTATAACGTAGGTGGCGGTCGGCAGATTAGGGGTTAAAAAATTTTAATCGAGTGGCGGCGATGTGGGGGGAGCTCGGTTTAGGGGTACATAGGTAGTTTATGGGTGTTAGTGTACTTTAGGGTACAGCAGTTAAGAGCTTTATGAACCGGCGTTAGCCCAGAAAGCTCTTAACTCCTGCTATTTTCCTGCGGCTGGAGTTTTGTCGTTAGAGCTCTAACGCTCACTTCAGAAACGACTCTAAATACCGGCGTTAGGAAGATCCCATTGAAAAGATAGGATACGCAATTGACGTAAGGGGATCTGCGGTATGGAAAAGTCGCGGCTGAAAAGTGAGCGTTAGACCCTTTAATCACTGACTCCAAATACCAGCGGGCGGCCAAAACCAGCGTTAGGAGCCTCTAACGCTGGTTTTCACGGCTAACGCCAAACTCCAAATCTAGGCCTGTGATTGGCTAATGTCTGTCACATGATACAGGGGGGAGCAAGATCCTAAGCATGTGCACAAGCTCACAGGGTATACGTATACAGACTGTGATTGGCTAATGTCTGTCACATGATACAGGGGGGAGCAAGATCCTAAGCATGTGCACAAGCTCACAGGGTATACGTATACAGACTGTGATTGGCTAATGTCTGTCACATGATACAGGGGGGAGCAAGATACTGAGCATGTGCACAAGCTCACAGGGTATACGTATACAGTCTGTGATTGGCTAATGTCAGTCATATGATACAGGGGGAGCAAGATCCTGAGCATGTGCACAAACTCACAGGGTATACGTATACAGTCTGTGATTGGCTAATGTCTGTCATATGATACAGGGGGGAGCAAGATCCTCAGCATGTGCACAAGCTCACAGGGTATGCGTATACAGTCTGTGATTGGCTAATGTCTGTCACATGATAAAGGGGGGAGCAAGATCCTGAGCATGTGCACAAGCTCACAGGGAAAACGTATACAGACTGTGATTGGCTAATGTCTGTCACATGATACAGGGGGTAGCAAGATCCTGAGCATGTGCACAAGCTCACAGGGTATACGTATACAGTCTGGGATTGGCTAATGTCTGTCACAGGATAAAGGGGGGAGCAAGATCCTGAGCAAGTGCACAAGCTCACAGGGAAAACGTATACAGTCTGTGATTGGCTAATGTCTGTCACATGATACAGGGGGGAGCAAGATCCTGAGCATGTGCACAAGCTCACAGGGTATACGTATACAGACTCTAATTGGCTAATGTCTGTCACATGATACAGAGGGGAGCAAGATCCTGAGCATGTGCACAAGCTCACAGGGTATACGTATACAGACTGTGATTGGCTATTGTCTGTCACATGATACAGAGGGGATTAAGATCCTGAGCATGTGCACAAGCTCACAGGGAAAACGTATACAGACTGTGATTGGCTATTGTCTGTCACATGATACTGGGGGGAGCAAGAGCCTGAGCATGTGCACAAGCTCACAGGGTATACGTATACAGTCTGTGATTGGCTAATTGCTGTCACATGATACAGGGGGGAGCAAGATCCTGAGCATGTGCACAAGCTCACAGGGTATACGTATACAGTCTGTGATTGGCTAATGTCTGTCACATGATACAGGGGGAGCAAGATCATCAGCATGTGCACAAGCTCACAAGGTATATGTATACAGACTGTGATTGGCTAATGTCTGTCACATGATACAGGGGGGAGCAAGATCCTCAGCATGTGCACAAACTCACAGGGTATATGTATACAGACTGTGATTGGCTAATATCTGTCACATGATACAGGGGGGAGCAAGATCCTCAGCATGTGCACAAGTTCACAAGGTATATGTATACAGACTGTGATTGGCTAATATCTGTCACATGATAAAGGGGGGAGCAAGAACCTGAGCATGTGCACAAGCTCACAGGGTATACATATACAGTCTGTGATTGGCTAATGTCTGTCACATGATACAGGGGGAGCAAGATCCTGAGCATGTGCACAATCTCACAGGGTATACGTATACAGTTGTGATTGGCTAATGTCTGTCACATGATACAGGGGGGAGCAAGATCCTGAGCATGTGCACAAGCTCACAGGGTATACGTATACAGTCTGTGATTGGCTAATGTCTGTCACATGATACAGAGGGGAGCAAGATCCTGAGCATGTGCACAAGCTCACAGGGTATGCGTATACAGTCTTTGATTGGCTAATGTCTGTCATATGATACAGGGGGGGAGCAAGATCCTGAGAATGTGCACAAGCTCACAGGGTATACATATACAGTCTGTGATTGGCTAATGTCTGTCACATGATACAAGGGGGAGCAAGGTCCTGAGCATGTGCACAAGCTCACAGGGTATACGTATACAGTCTGTGATTGGCTAATGTCTGTCACATGATACAGGGGGAGCAAGATCCTGAGCATGTGCACAAGCTCACAGGGTATACGTATACAGTCTGTGATTGGCTAATGTCTGTCACATGATACAGGGGGGAGCAAGATCCTCAGCATGTGCACAAGCTCACAGGGTATACGTATACAGACTGTGATTGGCTAATGTCTGTCACATGATACAAGCGGGAGCAAGATCCTGAGCATCTGCACAAGCTCATAGGGTATATGTATACAGACTGTGATTGGCTAATGTCTGTCACATGATACAGAGGGGAGCAAGATCCTGAGCATGTGCACAAGCTCACAACAGGGTATACGTATACAGTCTGTGATTGGCTAATGTCTGTCACATGATACAGGGGGGAGCAAGATCCTGAGCATGTGCACAAGCTCACAGGGTATACATATACAGTCTGTGATTGGCTAATGTCTGTCACATGATACAGGGGGAGCAAGATCCTGAGCATGTGCACAAGCTCACAGGATATACATATACAGTCTGTGATTGGCTAATGTCTGTCACATGATACAAGGGGGAACAAGAGCCTGAGCATGTGCACAAGCTCACAGGGTATACGTATACAGACTGTGATTGGCTAATGTCTGTCACATGATACAGGGGGAGCAAGGTCCTGAGCATGTGCACAAGCTCACAGGGTATACATATACAGTCTGTGATTGGCTAATGTCTGTCACATGATACAGGGGGAGCAAGATCCTCAGCATGTGCACAAGCTCACAGGGTATGCGTATACAGTCTGTGATTGGCTAATGTCTGTCACATGATACAGGGGGGAGCAAGATCCTGAGCATGTGCACAAGCTCACAGGGTCTTGCACATTGAGAAAGGCCGCTACTCGGCCGAAACGCGTTTGTGTGAAGCATGCCAGTTTGAATTAGACATGTGCACCGCTAAAAAATTCGGTTCGTTTTCGGTTCGGATCGATTCGGACTTTTAGAATTTCGTTTCGGATCGAATCTGATTCGGCAAAATTTGAATAAATTCGTTTCGGATTTATTCGGATTCGGCTGAATTCGGTTCTATTCCGTTCCGAAATTCGGTATGTTTTTAGTACACTAACACCCATTTAGTACACTAAGTCACTAACACCCATAAACTACCTATGAACCACTAAACCGAGGCCCCCCCACATCGCAAACCCTATAATAACATTATTTAACCCCTAATCTGCCGATCGGATATCGCCGCCGCCTACATTATAGCTATTAACCCCTAATCTGCTGTCCCTAACACCGCCGACCCCTACATTATAGTTATTAACCCCTAATCTGCCTCCCCCAACGTCGCCGCAATCTAACTACAAGTATTAACCCCTAATCTGCCGACCCGATATCGCCGCCGCCTACATTATAGCTATTAACCCCTAATCTGCTGTCCCTAACACCGCCGACCCCTACATTATAGTTATTAACCCCTAATCTGCCCCCCCCAATGTCGCCGCAATCTAACTACAAGTATTAACCCCTAATCTGCCGACCCGATATCGCTGCCGCCTACATTATAGCCATTAACCCCTAATCTGCTGTCCTTAACACCGCCGACCCCTACATTATAGTTATTAACCCCTAATCTGCCTCCCCCAACGTCGCTGCAATCTAACTACAAGTATTAACCCCTTATCTGCCGACCCGATATCGCCGCCTACATTATAGCTATTAACCCCTAATCTGCTGTCCCTAACACCGCCGACCCCTACATTATAGTTATTAACCCCTAATCTGCCTCCCCCCAACGTCGCCGCAATCTAACTACAAGTATTAACCCCTATTCTGCCGACCGGATATCGCCGCCACTATAATAAATGTATTAACCCCTAAACCGCCGCACTCCCGCCTCGCAAACACTATAATACATTTTATTAACCCCTAATCTGCCCTCCCTAACATCGCCGCCACCTACCTACAATTATTAACCCCTAATCTCCCGCCCCCATCGTCGCCGCTACTATAATAAGGTTATTAACCCCTAAACCTAAGTCTAACCCTAACACTAACACCCCCTAACTTAAATATAATTTAAATAAAACGAAATAAGTTTACTATAGTTAAATAAATGAATCCTATTTAAAACTAAAGACTTACCTGTAAAATAAACCCTAAGATAGCTGCAATATAACTAATAGTTACATTGTAGCTATTTTAGGATTTATTTTTATTTTACAGGCAACTTTGTATTTATTTTAACTAGGTACAATAGTTATTAAATAGTTAATAACTATTTAATAACTACCTAGCTAAAATAAATACAAATTTACCTGTAAAATAAATCCTAACCTAAGTTACACTAACACCTAACACTACACTATCATTAAATTAACTAAATAAATGAATCATATTTAAAACAAAATACTTACCTGTAAAATAAACCCTAATATAGCTGCAATATAACTAATAGTTACATTGTAGCTATTTTAGCATTTATATTTATTTTACAGGCAACTTTGTATTTATTTTAACTAGGTACAAAAGCTATTAAATAGTTATTGACTAATTAATAGCTACCTAGTTAAAATAATTACAAAATTACCTGTAAAATAAATCCTAACCTAAGTTACAATTAAACCTAACACTACACTGTCATTAAATAAATTAACTACAAGTACCTACAATTATCTACAATTAAATAAACTAAAGTACAAACCCCCCCCACTAAATTACAAAAAAAACAAACACTAAATTACAAAAAATAAAAAAATATTACAAGAATTTTAAACTAATTACACCTAATCTAAGCCCCCTAATAAAATAACAAAGCCCCCCAAAATAAAAAAAATGCCCTACCCTATACTAAATTACAAAAGTTAACAGCTCTATTACCTTACCAGCCCTGAACAGGGCCCTTTGCGGGGCATGCCCCAAAGAAAACAGCTCTTTTGCCTGTAAAAAAAAAAACACAATCCCCCCCCCACATTACAACCCACCACCCACATACCCCTACTCTAACCCAAACCCCCCTTAAATAAACCTAACACTACCCCCCTGAAGATCTCCCTACCTTGAGTCGTGTTCACCCAGCCGGGCCGAAGTCTTCATCCGATGGGGCAGAAGAGGACATCCAGACCGGCAGAAGTCTTCATCCAAGCGGGGCAAGAAGAGGTCTTCCATCCATCATACAAGTACCAAAATACAAACAAACACTAAATTACCAAAAATAATAAAATATTACAATAATTTTAAACTAATTACACCTAATCTAAGCCCCCTACTAGCTATTAATATAGCTTCAATATAACTAATAGTTACATTGTAGCTATTTTAGGATTTATATTTATTTTACAGGCAACTTTGTATTTATTTTAACTAGGTACAATAGCTATTAAATAGTTAATAACTATTTAATAACTACCTAGCTAAAATAAATACAAATTTACCTGTAAAATAAATCATAACCTAAGTTACAATTACACCTAACACTACACTATCATTAAATTAACTAAATAAATGAATCCTATATAAAACTAAAGACTTACCTGTAAAATAAACCCTAATATAGCTGCAATATAACTAATAGTTACATTGTAGCTATTTTAGCATTTATATTTATTGTACAGGCAACTTTGTATTTATTTTAACTAGGTACAATAGCTATTAAATAGATATTTACTGTTTAATAGCTACCTAGTTAAAATAATTACAAAATTACCTGTAAAATAAATCCTAACCTAAGTTACAATTAAACCTAACACTACACTATCATTAAATAAATTAACTACAAGTACCTACAATTAAATACAATTAAAAAACTAAACTAAAGTACAACCCCCCCCCCCACTAAATTACAAAAAATAAAAAAATATTACAAGAATTTTAAACTAATTACACCTAATCTAAGCCCCCTAATAAAATAACAAAGCCCCCCAAAATAAAAAAAATTCCCTACCCTATACTAAATTACAAAAGTTAACAGCTCTATTACCTTACCAGCCCTGAACAGGGCCTTTTGCGGGGCATGCCCCAAAGAAAACAGCTCTTTTGCCTGTAAAAAAAAACACAATCCCCCCCCCCCACATTACAACCCACCACCCACATACCCCTACTCTAACCCAAACCCCCCTTAAATAAACCTAACACTACCCCCCTGAAGATCTCCCTACCTTGAGTCGTGTTCACCCAGCCGGGCCGAAGTCTTCATCTGATGGGGCAGAAGAGGACATCCAGACTGGCAGAAGTCTTCATCCAAGCGGGGCAAGAAGAGGTCTTCCATCCATCAGAAAAGTACAAAAAAACAAACAAACACTAAATTAGCAAAAATAATAAAATATTGCAATAATTTTAAACTAATTACACCTAATCTAAGCCCCCTACTAGCTATTAATATAGCTACAATATAACTAATAGTTACATTGTAGCTATTTTAGGATTTATATTTATTTTACAGGCAACTTTGTATTTATTTTAACTAGGTACAATAGCTATTAAATAGTTAATAACTACCTAGCTAAAATAAATACAAATTTACCTGTAAAATAAACCCTAACCTAAGTTACAATTACACCTAACACTACACTGTCATTAAATTAACTAAATAAATTAATCCTATATAAAACTAAATACTTACCTGTAAAATAAACCCTAATATAGCTACAATATAACTAATAGTTACATTGTAGCTATTTTAGCATTTATATTTATTTTACAGGCAACTTTGTATTTATTTTAACTAGGTACAATAGCTATTAAATAGTTATTGACTAATTAATAGCTACCTAGTTAAAATAATTACAAAATTACCTGTAAAATAAATCCTAACCTAATTTACTATTAAACCTAACACTACACTATCATTAAATAAATTAACTACAAGTACCTACAATTATCTACAATTAAATAAACTAAACTAAAGTACAAAAAAAACAAACACTAAATTACAAAAAATAAAAAAAATTACAAGAATTTTAAACTAATTACACCTAATCTAAGCCCCCTAATAAAATAACAAAGCCCCCCAAAATAAAAAAAATGCCCTACCCTATACTAAATTACAAAAGTAATCAGCTCTATTACCTTACCAGCCCTGAACAGGGCCTTTTGCGGGGGCATGCCCCAAAGAAAACAGCTCTTTTGCCTGTAAAAAAAAACACAATACCCCCCCCCACATTACAACCCACCACCCACATACCCCTACTCTAACCCAAACCCCCCTTAAATAAACCTAACACTACCCCCCTGAAGATCTCTCTACCGTGTCTTCACCCAGCGGGCCGAAGTCTTCATCCGATGGGGCAGAAGAGGACATCCAGACCGGCAGAAGTCTTCATCCAAGCGGGGCAAGAAGAGGTCTTCCATCCATCAGAAGTCTTGATCCAGGCGGCATCTTCTCTGTTCATCCATCCGGAGCGGAGCGGCAGCATCCTGAAGACATCCCACGCAGAGCATCCTCTTCTTTCTTGATCCGACGACTAGGTGACTGTACCTTTAAGTGACGTCATCCAAGATGGCGTCCCTTGAATTCCGATTGGCTGATAGGATTCTATCAGCCAATCGGAATTAAGGTAGGAAAAATCTGATTGGCTGATTCAATCAGCCAATCAGATTCAAGTTCAATCCGATTGGCTGATCCAATCAGCCAATCAGATTGAGCTCGCATTCTATTGGCTGATCGGAACAGCCAATAGAATGCGAGGTCAATCTGATTGGCTGATTCCATCAGCCAATCGGATTGAACTTGAATCTGATTGGCTGATTAAATCAGCCAATCAGATTTTTCCTACCTTAATTCCGAGTGGCTGATAGAATCCTATCAGCCAATCGGAATTCAAGGGACGCCATCTTGGATGACGTCACTTAAAGGTACAGTCACCTAGTCGTCGGATCAAGAAAGAAGAGGATGCTCTGCGTGGGATGTCTTCAGGATGCTGCCGCTCCGCTCCGGATGGATGAACAGAGAAGATGCCGCCTGGATCAAGACTTCTGATGGATGGAAGACCTCTTCTTGCCCCGCTTGGATGAAGACTTCTGCCGGTCTGGATGTCCTCTTCTGCCCCATCGGATGAAGACTTCGGCCCGCTGGGTGAAGACACGGTAGAGAGATCTTCAGGGGGGTAGTGTTAGGTTTATTTAAGGGGGGTTTGGGTTAGAGTAGGGGTATGTGGGTGGTGGGTTGTAATGTGGGGGGGGGGTATTGTGTTTTTTTTTACAGGCAAAAGAGCTGTTTTCTTTGGGGCATGCCCCCGCAAAAGGCCCTGTTCAGGGCTGGTAAGGTAATAGAGCTGATTACTTTTGTAATTTAGTATAGGGTAGGGCATTTTTTTATTTTGGGGGGCTTTGTTATTTTATTAGGGGGCATAGATTAGGTGTAATTAGTTTAAAATTCTTGTAATTTTTTTTATTTTTTGTAATTTAGTGTTTGTTTTTTTTGTACTTTAGTTTAGTTTATTTCATTGTATTTAATTGTAGGTACTTGTAGTTAATTTATTTAATGATAGTGTAGAGTTAGGTTTAATAGTAACTTAGGTTAGGATTTATTTTACAGTTAATTTTGTAATTATTTTAACTAGGTAGCTATTAATTAGTCAATAACTATTTAATAGCTATTGTACCTAGTTAAAATAAATACAAAGTTGCCTGTAAAATAAATATAAATGCTAAAATAGCTACAATGTAACTATTAGTTATATTGTAGCTATATTAGGGTTTATTTTACAGGTAAGTATTTAGTTTTATATAGGATTAATTTATTTAGTTAATTTAATGACAGTGTAGTGTTAGGTATAATTGTAACTTAGGTTAGGGTTTATTTTACAGGTAAATTTGTATTTATTTTAGCTAGGTAGTTATTAACTATTTAATAGCTATTGTACCTAGTTAAAATAAATACAAAGTTGCCTGTAAAATAAATATAAATCCTAAAATAGCTACAATGTAACTATTAGTTATATTGTAGCTATATTAATAGCTAGTAGGGTGCTTAGATTAGGTGTAATTAGTTTAAAATTATTGTAATATTTTATTATTTTTGCTAATTTAGTGTTTGTTTGTTTTTTTGTACTTTTCTGATGGATGGAAGACCTCTTCTTGCCCCGCTTGGATGAAGACTTCTGCCGGTCTGGATGTCCTCTTCTGCCCCATCGGATGAAGACTTCGGCCCGGCTGGGTGAACACGACTCAAGGTAGGGAGATCTTCAGGGGGGTAGTGTTAGGTTTATTTAAGGGGGGTTTGGGTTAGAGTAGGGGTATGTGGGTGGTGGGTTGTAATGTGGGGGGAGGGATTGTGTTTTTTTTTTACAGGCAAAAGAGCTGTTTTCTTTGGGGCATGCCCCGCAAAGGGCCCTGTTCAGGGCTGGTAAGGTAATAGAGCTGTTAACTTTTGTAATTTAGTATAGGTTAGGGCATTTTTTTTATTTTGGGGGGCTTTGTTATTTTATTAGGGGGCTTAGATTAGGTGTAATTAGTTTAAAATTCTTGTAATATTTTTTTATTTTTTGTAATTTAGTGGGGGGGGTTTGTACTTTAGTTTAGTTTTTTTAATTGCATTTAATTGTAGGTACTTGTAGTTAATTTATTTAATGATAGTGTAGTGTTAGGTTTAATTGTAACTTAGGTTAGGATTTATTTTACAGGTAATTTTGTTATTATTTTAACTAGGTAGCTATTAAATAGTCAATATCTATTTAATAGCTATTGAACCTAGTTAAAATGAATACAAAGTTGCCTGTACAATAAATATAAATCCTAAAATAGCTACAATGTAACTATTAGTTATATTGAAGCTATATTAATAGCTAGTAGGGGGCTTAGATTAGGTGTAATTAGTTTAAAATTATTGTAATATTTTATTATTTTTGGTAATTTAGTGTTTGTTTGTATTTTGGTACTTGTATGATGAATGGAAGACCTCTTCTTGCCCCGCTTGGATGAAGACTTCTGCCGGTCTGGATGTCCTCTTCTGCCCCATCGGATGAAGACTTCGGCCCGGCTGGGTGAACACGACTCAAGGTAGGGAGATCTTCAGGGGGGTAGTGTTAGGTTTATTTAAGGGGGGTTTGGGTTAGAGTAGGGGTATGTGGGTGGTGGGTTGTAATGTGGGGGGGGGATTGTGTTTTTTTTTTACAGGCAAAAGAGCTGTTTTCTTTGGGGCATGCCCCGCAAAGGGCCCTGTTCAGGGCTGGTAAGGTAATAGAGCTGTTAACTTTTGTAATTTAGTATAGGGTAGGGCATTTTTTTTTATTTTGGGGGGCTTTGTTATTTTATTAGGGGGCTTAGATTAGGTGTAATTAGTTTAAAATTCTTGTAATATTTTTTTTATTTTTTGTAATTTAGTGTCTGTTTTTTTTTGTAATTTAGTGGGGGGGGGGGTTGTACTTTAGTTTATTTAATTGTAGATAATTGTAGGTACTTGTAGTTAATTTATTTAATGACAGTGTAGTGTTAGGTTTAATTGTAACTTAGGTTAGGATTTATTTTACAGGTAATTTTGTAATTATTTTAACTAGGTAGCTATTAATTAGTCAATAACTATTTAATAGCTATTGTACCTAGTTAAAATAAATACAAAGTTGCCTGTAAAATAAATATAAATGCTAAAATAGCTACAATGTAACTATTAGTTATATTGCAGCTATATTAGGGTTTATTTTACAGGTAAGTATTTTGTTTTAAATATGATTCATTTATTTAGTTAATTTAATGATAGTGTAGTGTTAGGTGTTAGTGTAACTTAGGTTAGGATTTATTTTACAGGTAAATTTGTATTTATTTTAGCTAGGTAGTTATTAAATAGTTATTAACTATTTAATAACTATTGTACCTAGTTAAAATAAATACAAAGTTGCCTGTAAAATAAAAATAAATCCTAAAATAGCTACAATGTAACTATTAGTTATATTGCAGCTATCTTAGGGTTTATTTTACAGGTAAGTCTTTAGTTTTAAATAGGATTCATTTATTTAACTATAGTAAACTTATTTCGTTTTATTTAAATTATATTTAAGTTAGGGGGTGTTAGTGTTAGGGTTAGACTTAGGTTTAGGGGTTAATAACCTTATTATAGTAGCGGCGACGATGGGGGCGGGAGATTAGGGGTTAATAATTGTAGGTAGGTGGCGGCGATGTTAGGGAGGGCAGATTAGGGGTTAATAAAATGTATTATAGTGTTTGCGAGGCGGGAGTGCGGCGGTTTAGGGGTTAATACATTTATTATAGTGGCGGCGATTTGCGGTCGGCAGATTAGGGGTTAATACTTGTAGTTAGATTGCGGCGACGTTGGGGGAGGCAGATTAGGGGTTAATAACTATAATGTAGGGGTCGGCGGTGTTAGGGACAGCAGATTAGGGGTTAATAGCTATAATGTAGGCGGCGGCGATATCGGGTCGGCAGATTAGGGGTTAATACTTGTAGTTAGATTGCGGCGACGTTGGGGGGGGTTCAGATTAGGGGTTAATAACTATAATGTAGGGGTCGGCGGTGTTAGGGACAGCAGATTAGGGGTTAATAGCTATAATGTAGGCGGCGGCGATATCGGGTCGGCAGATTAGGGGTTAATACTTGTAGTTAGATTGCGGCGACGTTGGGGGAGGCAGATTAGGGGTTAATAACTATAATGTAGGGGTCGGCGGTGTTAGGGACAGCAGATTAGGGGTTAATAGCTATAATGTAGGCGGCGGCGATATCGGGTCGGCAGATTAGGGGTTAATAACTATAATGTAGGGGTCGGCGGTGTTAGGGACAGCAGATTAGGGGTTAATAGTTATAATGTAGGCGGCGGCGATTTGCGGTCGGCAGATTAGGGGTTAATACTTGTAGTTAGATTGCGGCGACGTTGGGGGGGGCAGATTAGGGGTTAATAACTATAATGTAGGGGTCGGCGGTGTTAGGGACAGCAGATTAGGGGTTAATAGTTGTAATGTAGGTGGCGGCGATATTCGGTCGGCAGATTAGGGGTTAATAAAATAATGCAGGTGTCAGCGATAGCGGAGGCGGCAGATTAGGGGTTAATAAGTGTCAGATTAGGGGTGTTTAGAGACTCGGGGTACATGTTAGGGTGTTAGGTGCAGACTTAGTGTTTCCCCATAGGAAACAATGGGGCTGCGGTGTTAGTTTTTTTTCAGCCGAAACTCCCATTGTTTCCTATGGGGAAATGCCGAATCTTAACGAGCTAATTCGGATTCATTCGGTAGATTCGGAAGTATTTTAATTCGGAAATCCGAATCGATCCGAATCTCCGAATTTACCGAATTTACTGAATTTCCGAATTAATCCGAAACGAAACGCACATGTCTAGTTTGAATGGTGTTTGTTTTTAATTGTCTTTATCTTTTGATGCTCCACTTAACAAGTAAATTTTCTGCAAGGGACTCGAACACAGTATTGAAGCCATCCCTGTCACCTAAAGCCAGCGTATCCAGTTACTGGCCAGGAATACAGGGGGGTGGCTGAATTTGTGTTCATTGTCTCGGTACATTGCAGTTGGTAATCTGTATGTGTGTGTGTAGAGCACAATGGTAATATAATAGGGATTTATCCCAGTTGTAATTTCAAATACATTTTAATGGTGGTTTAATAAATAATAAGTTTTAACTTTTCTATCTCCTCAACTATTAGTTGAATTTGTCTCAACATATTCACTATAATTATAGGAATGAGTGCTAATTAACCCCTTCTTGTCCAGTTCCCCACTACCCTGTTTATATCATGTGCACAAGCTCACAGGGTATACGTATACAGTCTGTGATTGGCTAATGTCTGTCACATGATACAGGGGAAGCAAGATCCTGAGCATGTGCACAAGCTTACAGGGTATACGTATACAGTCTGTCACATGATACAGAGGGGAGCAAGATCCTGAGCATGTGCACAAGCTCACAGGGTATACGTATACACTCTGTGATTGGCTAATGTCTGTCACATGATACAGGGGGGAGCAAGATCCTGAGCATGTGCACAAGCTCACAGGGTATACGTATACAGACTGTGATTGGCTAATGTCTGCAACATGATACAGGGGGGAGCAAGATCCTGAGCATGTGCACAAGCTCACAGGGTATACGTATACAGTCTGTGATTGGCTAATTACTGTCACATGATACAGGGGGGAGCAAGATCCAGGGTATACGTATACAGTCTGTGATTGGCTAATGTCTGTCATATGATACAGGGGGGAGAAAGATCCTGAGCATGTGCACAAGCTCACAGGGTATACGTATACAGTCTGTGATTGGCTAATTACTGTCACATGATACAGGGGGGAGCAAGATCACAGGGTATACGTATACAGTCTGTGATTGGCTAATTGCTGTCACATGATACAGAGGGGAGCAAGATCCTGAGCATGTGCACAAGCTCACAGGGTATACGTATACAGACTGTGATTGGCTAATGTCTGTCACATGATACAGGGGGTAGCAAGATCCTTAGCATGTGCACAAGCTCACAGGGTATACGTATACAGACTGTGATTGGCTAATGTCTGTCACATGATACAGGGGGGAGCAAGATCCTGAGCATGTGCACAAGCTCACAGGGTATACGTATACAGTCTGTGATTGGCTAATTGCTGTCATATGATACAGGGGGGGAGCAAGATCCTCAGCATGTGCACAAGCTCACAGGGTATACGTATACAGTCTGTGATTGCCTAATGTCTGTCACATGATACAAGGGGGGAGCAAGATCCTGAGCATGTGCACAAGCTCACAGGGTATACGTATACAGTCTGTCACATGATACAGAGGGGAGCAAGATCCTGAGCATGTGCACAAGCTCACAGGGTATACGTATACAGTCTGTGATTGGCTAATGTCTGTCACATAATACAGGGGGGAGCAAGATCCTGAGCATGTGCACAAGCTCACAGGGTATACGTATACAGACTGTGATTGGCTAATGTCTGCAACATGATACAGGGGGGAGCAAGATCCTGAGCATGTGCACAAGCTCACAGGGTATACGTATACAGTCTGTGATTGGCTAATTACTGTCACATGATACAGGGGGGAGCAAGATCCAGGGTATACGTATACAGTCTGTGATTGGCTAATGTCTGTCATATGATACAGGGGGGAGAAAGATCCTGAGCATGTGCACAAGCTCACAGGGTATATGTATACAGTCTGTGATTGGCTAATTACTGTCACATGATACAGGGGGGAGCAAGATCACAGGGTATACGTATACAGTCTGTGATTGGCTAATTGCTGTCACATGATACAGGGGGGAGCAAGATCCTGAGCATGTGCACAAGCTCACAGGGTATACGTATACAGACTGTGATTGGCTAATGTCTGTCACATGATACAGGGGGTAGCAAGATCCTTAGCATGTGCACAAGCTCACAGGGTATACGTATACAGACTGTGATTGGCTAATGTCTGTCACATGATACAGGGGGGAGCAAGATCCTGAGCATGTGCACAAGCTCACAGGGTATACGTATACAGTCTGTGATTGGCTAATTGCTGTCATATGATACAGGGGGGGGAGCAAGATCCTCAGCATGTGCACAAGCTCACAGGGTATACGTATACAGTCTGTGATTGCCTAATGTCTGTCACATGATACAAGGGGGGAGCAAGATCCTGAGCATGTGCACAAGCTCACAGGATATATATATACAGACTGTGATTGGCTAATGTCTGTCATGATACAGGGGGGAACAAGATCCTGAGCATGTGCACAAGCTCACAGGGTATACGCATACAGTCTGTGATTGGCTAATGTCTGTCACATGATACAAGTGGGGAGCAAGATCCTGAGCATGTGCACAAGCTCACAGGGTATATGTATACAGACTGTGATTGGCTAATGTCTGTCACATGATACAGGGGGGAACAAGATCCTGAGCATGTGCACAAGCTCACAGGGTATACGTATACAGACTGTGATTGGCTAATGTCTGTCACATGATACAGGGGGGAGCAAGATCCTCAGCATGTGCACAAGCTCACAGGGTATACGTATACAGTCTGTGATTGGCTAATGTCTGTCACATGATACAGGGGAAGCAAGATCCTGAGCATGTGCACAAGCTCACAGGGTATACGTATACAGTCTGTGATTGGCTAATGTCTGTCACATGATACAGGGGGGGGGGCAAGATCCTCAGCATGTGCACAAGCTCACAGGATATATGTATACAGACTGTGATAGGCTAATGTCTGTCACATGATACAGGGGGGAGCAAGATCCTCAGCATGTGCACAAGCTCACAGGGTATACGTATACAGTCTGTGATTGGCTAATGTCTGTCACATGATACAGGGGGGAGCAAGATCCTGAGCATGTGCACAAGCTCACAGGGTATACGTATACAGTCTGTGATTGGCTAATGTCTGTCACATGATACAGGGGGGAGCAAGATCCTCAGCATGTGCTCAAGCTCACAGGGTATATGTATACAGACTGTGATTGGGTAATGTCTGTCACATGATACAGGGGGGAGCAAGATCCTGAGTTTTATTGCCTTTTTATGATGTACTTGCTTGTTAATTGTGCAATTCTACTGCATTGAGTGGTCTTTTAAAGGAACAGTCTAGTTAAAATTAAACTTTCATAATTCAGTCATTTTAAACAACTTTCAATTTTACTTATATCATCAAATTTGCTTTGTCTCTTGCTATCCTTTGTTGGAAGCTAAACCTAGGTATGCTCATATGCTAATTTCTAAGCCCTTGAAGGCCGGCTCTTACCTCAGTGTATTTTGAAAGTTTTTTTTCATAACTAGACAACGCTAGTTTATGTGTGCCATATAGATAAAATTGTGCTCACATCTGTGGAATTACTTATGAGTTAGCACTGATTGGCTAAATTCCAAGTCTGTCAAAAGAACAGAGATAAGGGACAGTCTGCAAAGAAACAAGGTAATAACAGAGGTATAAAATATATTACTGTAACAGTGTTGGATATGCAAAACTGGGGAATTGGTAATAAAGGGATTATCTATCTATTAAGCAATACAAATTAAAGAATAGACTTTCCATTTAAATGACAATGCCACAATGTCTCAGAATAATCTGTAATTACCTTTAGGGGCATATTTAACAATGTGCGCCCGGACATGATGCGAAGTTGCCTATCATGTCCCCTACACATCGTTGCACATCGATAAATGCAGACAGCATACGCTCTCAGCATTTATCATTGCACCAGCAGGTCTTGTAAACTGCTGGTACAATGCTGCCCCCTGCAGATTCGTGGCCAATCGGCCTCTAGCAGGGGGTGTCAATCAACCCGATCGTATTCGATCGGGTAGATTTCTGTTCGCCGTCTCAGAGCAGGCGGACAAGTATTTCGACCGCGGTTTTATAACTTCTGTTTCAGGCGAGCCTGAAGGCTCGCCAGAAACAAGAGACCGCAAACTCCATACGCAGCTTGATAAATAATATGCCCCTTAATGATGTTCTACAGGTTCAGAAGATAAACAAATTGTGTTCTTTGCTTCATTCATCAGAACATAATTTACATCCCTTGTGGTTTTGTCAACTCAATATTTATATCTGAGGTTTTATTCATTTCCATTTCTGATGCAAAGATACTTTTACACCATTTAATTTGTATAGATTCAAATAAAACATTTTTTTACAGTCTTGCAAGTGGAAAAAATAAACAATATCATTACCACTAGCTGTGTGTAGACATTATAGCAAATAAAACAATATCATTATCTGTGTATAGACATTATAGCACATGTAACTATAAAACACTATCATTATCTGTATATAGACATTATAGCACGTGTAACTATAAAACACTATCATTATCTGTATATAGACATTATAGCACGTGTAACTATAAAACACTATGATCATCTGTGTGTAGATATTATAGCACATGTAAGTATAAAACAATATCATTATCTGTGTGTAGATATTATAGCACATGTAACTATAAAACACTATCATTATCTGTGTGTAGATATTATAGCACATGTAACTATAAAACAATATCATTATCTGTGTGTAGACATTATAGCACATGTAACTATAAAACAATATCATTATCTGTGTGTAGACATTATAGCACATGTAACTATAAAACAATATCATTATCTGTGTGTAGACATTATAGCACATGTAACTATAAAACAATATCATTATCTGTGTGTAGACATTATAGCACATGTAACTATAAAACAATATCATTATCTGTGTGTAGACATTATAGCACATGTAACTATAAAACACTATCATTATCTGTGTGTAGACATTATAGCACATGTAACTATAAGACAATATAATTATCTGTGTGTAGACATTATAGCACATGTAACTACATAACAATATCATTATCTGTGTGTAGACATTATAGCACATGTAACTATAAAACAATATCATTATCTGTGTGTAGACATTATAGCACATGTAACTATAAAACAATATCATTATCTGTGTGTAGACATTATAGCACATGTAACTATAGAACACTATCATTATCTGTGTGTAGACATTATAGCACATGTAACTATAAACAATATCATTATCTGTGTGTAGATATTATAGCACATGTAACTATAAAACACTATCATTATCTGTGTGTAGATATTATAGCACATGTAACTATAAAACAATATCATTATCTGTGTGTAGACTTTATAGCACATGTAACTATAAAACAATATAATTATCTGTGTATAGACATTATAGCACATGTAACTATAAAACAATATCATTATCTGTGTGTAGACATTATAGCACATGTAACTATAAAACAATATAATTATCTGTGTGTAGACATTATAGCACATGTAACTATAAAACAATATCATTATATGTGTGTAGACATTATAGCACATGTAACTACATAACAATATCATTATCTGTGTGTAGACATTATAGCACATGTAACTACATAACAATATCATTATCTGTGTGTAGACATTATAGCACATGTAACTATAGAACACTATCATTATCTGTGTGTAGATATTATAGCACATGTAACTATAAAACAATATCATTATCTGTGTGTAGACTTTATAGCACATGTAACTATAAAACAATATAATTATCTGTGTATAGACATTATAGCACATGTAACTATAAAACAATATCATTATCTGTGTGTAGATATTATAGCACATGTAACTATAAAACAATATCATTATCTGTGTGTAGATATTATAGCACATGTAACTATAAAACAATATCATTATCTGTGTGTAGACATTATAGCACATGTAACTATAAACAATATCATTATCTGTGTGTAGATATTATAGCACATGTAACTATAAAACACTATCATTATCTGTGTGTAGATATTATAGCACATGTAACTATAAAACAATATCATTATCTGTGTGTAGACTTTATAGCACATGTAACTATAAAACAATATAATTATCTGTGTATAGACATTATAGCACATGTAACTATAAAACAATATCATTATCTGTGTGTAGACATTATAGCACATGTAACTATAAAACAATATAATTATCTGTGTGTAGACATTATAGCACATGTAACTATAAAACAATATCATTATCTGTGTGTAGACATTATAGCACATGTAACTACATAACAATATCATTATCTGTGTGTAGACATTATAGCACATGTAACTATAGAACACTATCATTATCTGTGTGTAGATATTATAGCACATGTAACTATAAAACAATATCATTATCTGTGTGTAGACTTTATAGCACATGTAACTATAAAACAATATAATTATCTGTGTATAGACATTATAGCACATGTAACTATAAAACAATATCATTATCTGTGTGTAGATATTATAGCACATGTAACTATAAAACAATATCATTATCTGTGTGTAGATATTATAGCACATGTAACTATAAAACAATATCATTATCTGTGTGTAGACATTATAGCACATGTAACTATAAAACAATATCAGTATCTGTGTATAGACATTATAGCATGTGTAACTATAAAACACTATCATTATCTGTGTGTAGACATTATAGCACGTGTAACTATAAAACAATATCATTATCTGTGTATAGACATTATAGCACATGTAACTATAAAACACTATCATTATCTGTGTGTAGACATTATAGCACATGTAACTATAAAACAATATCATTATCTGTGTGTAGATATTATAGCACATGTAACTATAAAACAATATAATTATCTGTGTGTAGACATTATAGCACATGTAACTATAAAACACTATCATTATCTGTGTGTAGATATTATAGCACATGTAACTATAAAACAATATAATTATCTGTGTGTAGACATTATAGCACATGTAACTATAAAACAATATCATTATCTGTGTGTAGACATTATAGCACATGTAACTATA